>NW_026867973.1:0-84444 GCF_020745735.1 Hemiscyllium ocellatum | reverse complement strand
CCCCCCACTCTCCTCCCCGCTCCTAGTCTGAAAAATGTCACCTTTTGTGATAAAATCTTAGTTATCTCGAAAGTGCGTTGCAGGAAGTTGTGGGATTTACATATTTGTGATACCTGCAACATATTCTAAAAGATGAAAGATTACACAATCCAGGTTTGTTCAATATATCATTTCAGTGGCAGGTGTAAATATATATATATATATTATATATATATAAAAAACAAAGTCCATCACAGGGCACTGTAATGTTTTTTTCATAAATTCTGTGCGTTATGATCTTATTCTCTACAACCACATGATGAAGGAGCAGCGCTCCAAATGCTACTCCTTTCAAATAAACCTGTTGGACGATAACCTGGCGTTATGTGATTTTTAACTTTGCCAATCCACCCTAACCTGGACAATGCTAAATTACCCATAGTGCCACGGTTGTGCAGGTTCGGGTGGATTCGTCAGGGGGTGAATGTAGAGGAATGGGTGTGGGTGGGTTACCCTTTGGAGGGTTGGTATGGCCTCGTTGGGCCGAATTGCCTGCTTCCGCACTTTGGGGATTGGTTGATAGGAAGAGATTTTCCCAACTGTGCAGGGCAGCGCAGGTCCTGCTCCGGCTGTCTGGAGTGGGGGTAATGCGGGTCAGTCTGACACTGACCGCAGCAGGCGCAGTGAGGGCCAGCCGGACGCTGGCCGTCTGGAGTAGGCGCAGTGAGGGCCAGCCGGATACCGTCAATCCGGAGCAGGTGCAGTGAGGGTCAGCCGGACGCCGGCCGTCTGGAGTAGGCGCAGTGAGGGTCAGCCGGATGCCGTCCATTCGAAGCATGCGCTGTAAGGGTCAGCTGGATGCTGCCGTCCCTCCGGAGCAGTCGTAATGCAGGTTAGTCGCACGCTGGCGTCCGGACCGGTGCAGTGCGGGGGTTGGGTGTTGGCCCAGGTCCGTCCTTGTGAATCATTATTGATGTCACAGCGCGGAAGTGGCCCTATCAGTTTCAGAGTGAAACTTCCTCCCTCTGGGCAACTCTTCATCCTGGGGGCGAGAGAGAGAAGGGAGGGACATTTGTTACTTGAGCAACTGGAGTGAATCCAGGGAGGGAGCAAACTCAGCTATGAATCTTAATTACCCGGGTGAGTGAAGATGGAAGTATAGGATGGGGTTGTTTTCCCTAGCGCGATAGAGTCTGAGGGGTGACCTTATAGACTTGTATAAAATCAGTCAGTGATATGGATCAGGCAAATAGACAAGGTCTTTTACCTGGGATAGGAGAGTCCAGGACTAGATAGTACCAAGGTTTAGGGTGAGGGTGGGGTGGACATTTAAAAGCATAAGAAGGGGCAAATTTTTCACACAGAGCCTGGTGCATGTTTGGAATGAGTTGCTAGAGGAAGTGATGGAGGTTGGTACAATTACAGCATGTAAAAGACATCTGGATGGGTGTATGAATAGAAAGGGTTCAGAGGCTTATGGGCCAAGTGCTGGCAAATGCAACTCAATTTAGGATATCTGGAAGAGTTTGGCTGAAGTGTCTGTTTCTGTGCTGTATATCTCTATGACTCTGGCTTGCCACTAATGTTTGCCACATCTGTATGTTCAGTTTCTCTCTGGTGTCAGTGTTAATGCCTTGATGTCTCATTTTGTTCCCCTCTTCCTGGGGGCGTTAACCATTTTGTGTCTGGTTGTTCCTCAAGAAGCTGCATGGCGGATTCACCCTGAATTAACATTTTTGTTTGCTTCCCAAAATTAGACCTGCTCGCTCTCAGCAGCATCCCAATGTTGTGGAAGATATTAGCTTTCAGGTGGAGTCATCCAAACTTCAGAGAGATGTCAGTCTTGATATTTTTGCTTCTCTGCCCCTGTAAGATCCTGAATCAGTACCTTCAGGAGAATTAGTTAGAATGGAGTGAGAACAGAGGGAGAGAGTGGGATGGTGCTTTCAATTTTGTGGAATAGTAAAAGAAAATAATATTCTGCAGAAAGTAGAATTGCTTGTTCTGAGTTTCTACTCTGGACTGACAGTGATGACATTTATAATCTTTTCACAGAGTATTTGAAGATAGAAGTTTCAAATCAACAAATGAAGGACTTCTGCCCAAAACATCAACACTCCTGCTCCTCAGATGCTGCCTGACCTGATGTGCTTTTCCAGCACACTTCTCGACTCACTGTACAGCATCTGCAATCCTTGTTTTGACATCAATATCTGACAGTCACTCAATCCATCAGGACCTCAGCAATTTTTAACTTAGATTCTGTGAGAAGGAGCAAAGCTTTTTGGTTCCTGTTTCAGTACATTTTCAGCATCAGTGGGACTGGATGAGAGACCCGACTGTTGAACCGCACTGAGTGTGGAGCATGGATGAGTGATACGGCCTGGAACGAGGAATTCACGGCGGGGAGGGGCTATACACATGTTTGTGTGCAGGTGAAGCTTTGGCCATGGAGAATCCCGAGGAATCTCGCCCTGTGGAGAAACCGTGGAAGTGTGGCGACTGTGGAAAAGGCTTCCGTGTCCCGTCTGCCCTGGAGATTCATCAGCGCAGTCACACCAGGGAGAGGCCATTCTCCTGCACAGAGTGCAGAAAGGGTTTTACCCAGGCCTCCACCCTGCTGAGGCACCAGCAGGTCCACACGGGGGAGAGGCCATTCTCCTGCCCCGAGTGCAGGAAGGGCTTTACCCAGGCTTCCTCCATGCTGAGGCACCAGCGGCGCCATACGGGGGAGAGGCCATTCAGGTGCCCTGAGTGTGGGAAGGGCTTTACCCGGGCCTCCATCCTGCTGACTCACCAGCGGGTCCACACTGGAGAGAGGCCATTCCCCTGCCCAGAATGCAGGAAGGCCTTCAGCAATTCCTCCCACCTTCTGACCCACCAGCGTGTCCACACGCGGGAGAGGCCCTTCAGCTGTCCCGAGTGTGGGAAGAGATTCAGTCAAGTGGGCACCTTGCGGAAGCACCAGCTGCTCCACGCCGGGGAGAGGCCCTTCAGCTGCCCCGAGTGCTGGAAAGCTTTCAGCGATTCCTCTGCCCTGCTGAGGCATCAGCTAGTCCATACCGGGGAGTGGCCTTTCAGGTGCCCCGAGTGCGGGAAGGGCTTTAGCGATTCCTCTAATCTCCAGACCCACCAGCGGGTCCACACGGGGGAGAGACCCTTCAGTTGTCCCGAGTGCGGGAAGGCCTTCAGCGATTCCTCTAATCTTCAGACCCACCGGCGGGTTCACACGGGGGATAGGCCCTTCAGTTGCCTCAAGTGCAGGAAGGCCTTCACCTGCTCCTCCCTCCTGCGGAGGCACCAGCGAGTTCATTTGTCATCGCAGGGGTTTGAAGGAACGATGGCCTAGTGCCATTATCAACTGGACTCACAACCGAGTTCCGGCAAATCCTGCCACGGAAGATGGCGGAATTGGAATTCGGTCAGAAACCTGGAGTTCAGTATTTAACGATGAAACCATTTTGGTGGTGAAGAAAACCAAAACTCAGAAGGACTCATGTCCGAAATGTCGACTCTCCTGCTCCTTGGATGCTGCCTGACCTGCTGCGCTTTTCCAGCAACATGTTTTCAGCTCTGGTCTCCAGCATCTGCAGTCCTCACTTTCTCCAGTTACAAAGGGATAACTAGGTGCTGACTAATAGTAAAGAAAGTGGGAGGAAGTGTGTGGGTTTTGACTTTGAGCTGTTTAAAAACATATCAGTTACTTTTTTCTCTGCCATTTTGCTGAGGGGATCTGAAGCTGTAACAAAGTTGGGTCACAATAAAGGTTACCTGAACTTACCATCGGGCTCAGACTCACATTGAAAGCTGTGAGCTCCAAGTGATTTTTGTTTTAAAGCTGCTCATCTCTTTCAGCTTCACTAAGTTTCCAATGTCGTGTATCAGATGGAGCAGTGAATGAGGAGCTTGTATCATTAGAAATTGTAAATTTTTCAGGAGTGCAGGTACTGTATCATTTCATCAGCATTGTAACGTTTACTGGCAGCACTGGGAGGTGTGGGATGCGTTCGCTAGAAACTGTTTTGAGGAGCCGGTCTTGGACTGGAGTGGATAAAGTTAAAAATCACGCAACACCAGTTTATACTCCAACACATTTATTTGAAAGCACTAGCTTTCGGAGCGCTGCTCCATCATCAGGTAGCTGTGGAGCAGGATCATAACACACAGATTTTATAGGAAAGGATCACAGAGTCATGCAACTGATAGGCTATATTGAACAAACATAGATTGCTGTTAAGTCTTTCATCTTTTCGAATGGGTTGCAGGTTTCCTTAATGTATCAATTCCAGAATTTCTTTTAAGTTACAATCTCATGATGACATAAGGTTTTATAAAAATAGGTGACTTCTCAGCTCAGACAATGCATGTCAGATGTGAGGTTTGAGTCTGTCTGTATCCCAATCTTGAATCAGAGTGGTATCATTTCTAAAGTAGGAATTTATAAAATACTACATGGATTGGCTGCCTGCATTAACTGTCTGCAAATTTTGTGCTTTTTGAGCGAAATTGCATGTATCTGCAAATGTAATTCTGCAAACGCAAATTCACCCCATAGATTTTATATATATCTGTGTATGCATGCATGTGACCTTGTGCATCAGAGTGCGCGTACCATGCTTCGTAAAGTGTGGGTGTGTTGGAGTATAAGCCTCAGGAGTTGAGAGTGTTGGGGTGTGTGTATGTCTGACAGTGTGTGTTTGAGAGGTATGGATAAAAGTGAGAGTTTGCATTTTGCTAAAACAAAGCAGTGCAGGACTTGTACAGTTAATGGAAGAGCCCTGGGTTGTATTGTGGAACAGAGAGATCTGGGGGTGTTCAGGTACATCGTAGTTTGAAAGTTGCATCATTGGTAGACTGGGTGGCTAAGAAGGCATTTAGCACACTTGCCTTCATTGTTCACACCATTGAATATAGGAGTTGGGACATAATGTTGAGGTTATACAGGATGATGGTGAGGCCACTATTGGAGTACTGAGTACAGTTTGTCCTGTTATAGGAAGAATACTATTGGAGAGGGTTCGGAAAAGATTTGCCAGGACTGGAGGGTTTGAGTTATAAGGAGAGGCTGAGACTTCTTTCACTAGAGCAGAGGAGGTTGAGGGGTGACCTTAATGAGATATATAAAATCATGAGAGGTGGAGTAAAGTGATTAGCAAAAATAGCAAGGCGCACATGTTAAGATGTCAAGCTACGGGGGGGGGAAGGGTGGGTGTGGCGGGGCGGGAGTGTGGTGGTGGTCATTGTGGCTCGATCTTTTTTTCTCACATTGGCCTTTGGACAGTGAGAAACTGTCAGTAACCCCATCTCCACAGAGTCTACTACGCGTACTCCTCGGTGTCAGCAAAAAAAACCGTGCATGCTTGTAGCTGTCCGCAAAAACGGCACTACATTGTTTTGATGGACCAATGATGAGTACTGCAGGACCAGTAGAAGTCTAGTCTTCTTGTTAATCACAGCCTCTCTATTGTCTGAAGGTGTCCTTCCTCATGTATATGTAAGGATACTAGGGATAGTGGGTGATGTCTTTTTGTGGCTAGTTGATGTTCATATATCCTAGTGGCTAGTTTTCTGCCTGTCCAATGTAGGGACACCGCATCCATCCTCGGATAAGGGTCTGTTTCTGTGTTCATAACTTGCTACATTGGATTCTGAGAGGAGCTTCTGACCTGTGCCAGCACAAAGCCTCCTGTATCCGCCTCTGTCATCTTATTCGAGCCAGTCCCATTCTCAAAGTAGCTGCTGCTGCTGGAATCATCTTTTGTCTCTTCCTTACCTCCAGGCCGGACTACTTCAATGCTGCAATCAATAATTTTACGCATTTGCCCTTCTGGAAACTTGAAATCATCTCAGACTTTGCTCTTGTTTCATGGCAACAATTCTCATTCCTCTATGGCTCATGTGACCACTGACCTGTACTAGTGCCCATTCAAGCAACAACCAAATTTTAAAACTCTCATTTTAGTCTTCAAATCTCTCCAATGGTTTCTCCCATCTTTATCTTTGTAATCTCCGTGTGTTGAAATGTGTGTGCTGCTCCAACGGTGAGTGTCTTTGAAGAGAACTTGCAGGTAATGGTCTGCCATGTAACTGCTGCTCTTGACCTTCTTAACGGTAGTAGTTTGAAAGGAGCTATCTGAAGAGTTTTGACTTTCCAAACATCCTGATATTGCTTCCTTGATAATTGATCCTAACAACTTCCCATCAACACATGTTGAACTAACTGGTCTGCAATTTCTCACATATTGCCTCTCTCCCTTTGTGAATACAGGTGTTACATTAGCATTTTTCCACTCCAGTGGAATCATAAGATATCAGAGCAGAAATGAGGCCATTCAGCCCAGCAAGTCTGCTCCATCATCCAATCACGGCTGAAGTCAACTCCTTTCTGGCGCTTTCTCCCCGTAACCATTGATCACCTTGACAATCAAGAATCTACCCATCTCAGTCTTAAATAAAGTCAATTAATCTTTCTTATGTCCAAGGAATTTTGGAATATTGTAACTAACGAAGCCACTATCTCTGCCGCCACTTGCTTTAGTACATTAGAATGTGGGCCATTAGGCTCAGGGGACCTGTCCACCCTCAATCCTGATAGTGTACATGTCAACGTTGATTGTTTAAGTTCTACCCTTTCTACAGCCTCTGACTTTTAGATTAGATTACTTACAGTGTGGAAACAGGCCCTTCGGCCCAACAAGTCCACAGCGGTTTTGTTCCCTTCAGCACATCAATAGGAGCTCTTGCTATTCTGTTTGATATTTTGTGCTGGAATTATTTCGTAATTTGCCTTACCTATTTTTATGAATTTTATTCGTATCCTTTTGTTTATGTTTGCAAGTTTCTCAATGCTTCAGCCTTCCAGAGGTCTGGAATAACATTTCTGAAAATTGAAAGAAAACTACATTCAAACTTTAAAGAAACCCACCTTTCAAGTGGCTGGGGGCGGGGAAAACGATCGCCCCGCCCCCATTGTCTCCGAATTCTTGGAGGACTCCTCCAACCGCGCCACCTCGGCGGGTGATGACGTCACCAGGTGGGACTCCCGCCCCCTGTGAGTTGGCGCATGTGCAATGGGACAAAGTCAGTGTTACTGAGTGTGGGAGAGGAATGGCGCCGGCGGCTGAAGGAACAAGAACAGAAACCGCTGGAAAAGCTGAGCAGGTCCGGCAGCTCGTGTTGAGAGAAATGTGAGGACGTGTTTCGGGTCCGGGGATCCTTCTTCAGAACAGGACCAGGTTTCAGAAACATCCCGGGGAGGTCGCCAGGTCCGAGCGCCAAGACCTGGCTCCTGCCCCCGGGGAGAGGAGACAGTGAGACAGGGTAGGATTGGGAACCGCGGGAGGAGGGAGACTGGGGAGTTTATAAACTCCTAGGGGGAGGCCGCAGGCCGCGAATAAAAGCCCCACAGGCCCAGTGTTTACTTCACCGGGGAAGGAGCTCTCGGGTTGTCCGGGCAACCGGCCGCCAGCTTTAAGAAGGTCAGGCGCATGTTGTCTTGGGACGGGGTTGTTGGATTGTTGTATAATATTGATCTCCTCTTTTAATCTTGAATATTTTTAAAATGTACACTGGCTTCAATTTATGAATTCTCAGTACAGAAGCAAAATATAAACATCTCCTTACATGCATCCCAACATGTGCATAGGAGCCAAGACTGCCTCAAGATTTACTGAGGTGCTGAATCATTAGCTCTTTCCCTTTTGATGAATGAAGGTGGTGCCCAGCAGACTCCTGTACACAGCCTGTTCTGCCAGCTTTTATGGGAGAGATACGATAGCAAAACTGAGACACCCGTGCAGCCAAGTAATTTGAAGTCACACTTTGGTGCTTCGAACCCCTCAAATTCAGCCTAACGTCAAGGCTGTAGGGGTACCAGACTCCCTAGGACAGCCAGGATAGATAACAAAGAGGAGAGCTGAAGTGTTATCCTCGTCAAGCCTGTAACTTCTGCAAAAAACACCATCATGTTAGTGAAATGCAATGTTCCCTTCAGCAATCCCACGCTGACTCTTCCTAATCAATCCACCTTTCTCCATGTGACTACTAATTTTGACCAGAATAACTAATTCTGCTTTTCCACCAAATTTAAACTGGCTGCCCTATAATTGCTGAGTATATCTTTACAACCTTCCTTAAATAAGGCTATAATGTTTGCAGTTTTCCAGTCACTTCCTCCGATTCCATGGAAGACTGTTGAATTATGGCGAGTGCTCCCACAATTTCTGTCGTCCTTTTCTTCAAGATCCTTGGATACATTTCATCGAGTCCCAGTGCCTTGTCATCTTCTCAGTGCCAACAACTTATCGAAGACTTCTTTCATATTAATTTTGAACTCATACAGTGACAAAGTCACCTTGTTGGTTGCCCCGTAAGAATTAGTTAGAGCGGAGTGAGAACAGAGGGGGAGAGAGTGGGATGGTGTTTTCAATTTTGTGGAATAAGAAAAGAATATTCTGCAGAAAGTAGAATTGCTTGTTCTGAATTTCTACCCTGCACTGACAGTGATGAATTTTACAATTTCTTTTTGCAGATCTGAAGACAGAAGTTTCAAAATGAACAGGTGCAAGTGTTATGCCAGAAACATTGACTCTCCTGCTCCTCGGATGCTGCCTGACCTGCTGTGCCTTTCCAGCGCTGCACTTTTTGACTCTGACTCTCCAGCGACTGCAGTCCTCACTTTGACATCAATGTCTGACAGTCACCCAATCCATCAGGACCGCAACAATTTTCAACTATGATTCTGTGAGAAGGAAACAAGCTTTTTGGTTCTTGTTTGAGTACTATTTCAGCATCAGTGGGACTAGATGAGAGACCCTAGTGTCGCAGCGCACTGAGCGTGGAGTGTGTAACAGCTATATGGCCTGAAAACAGGAATTCACAGCGAGAAGGGGGTTGTACACGTATTTGTGTACAGCTGAAGCTTCAGCCATGGAGAAACCAGAGGAATCCTGCCCTGTGGAGAAACCATGGAAGTGTGATAATTGTGAGAAAGGCTTTCATGCCCCGTCTGCCCTGGAGACTTATCGGCACAGCCACACTGGGGATAGGCCATTCAGCTGCCCCAAGTGCGGCAAGGCCTTCAGCAATTCCACCACTCTGTTGACCCGCAAGCGGGTCCAGGCGGGGGAGTGGCCCTTCAGCTGCTCAGTGTGGGAAGGCCTTCAGCAATTCCTCCGACCTGCTGAAGCACCAGCGGGTCCACACAGGGGAGAGGCCATTCTCCTGCCCTGACTGCAGGCAGGCCTTCGGTGATTCCTCTGCCCTGCTGACCCACTGGCAGGTCCATACAGGGGAAAGGCCCTTCAGCTGTCCTGACTGCGGGAAGGCCTTCAGCAAATCCTCTGACCTGCTGAAGCACCAGCGGGTCCACACGGGGGAGAGGCCGTTCTCCTGCCCTGAGTGCGGGAAGGCCTTCAGCAATTCCTCCAACCTGCTGACCCACCGGTGTGTCCATACAGGGGAAAGACCCTTCAGCTGCCCAGAGTGTGGGAAGACCTTCAGCAGTTCCTCCTACAGGCTGAACCACCAGCGGGTCCACACGGGGGAGAGGCCGTTCTCCTGTTTAGAGTGCGGGAAGGCCTTCAGCAATTCCTCCAACCTGCTGACCCACCGGCGTGTCCACACGGGGGAAAGACCCTTCAGCTGCCCCGAGTGCGGGAAGGCTTTCAACAGTTCCTCCCACCTGCTGACCCATCAGCGGTTCCACACTGGGGAGAGGCCGTTCCCCTGCACCGTGTGCAGGAAGGCTTTTAGCAATTCCTCCAACCTGCTGAACCACCAGCGGGTCCACACGGGTGAGAAACCCTTCACCTGCTCTCAGTGTGGGAAGGGTTTCACCCGCTCCTTCAACCTGCGGAGCCATCAGCGAGTTCACGTGCCATCGCAGGAAGATTGAAGGAGCAACGGGTTGGAGAGGTTGGTGGCGGTGGTGTTGGGTGGGGAGAGTGTGTGCGCTTTGACCTTGAGCTGTTTTTAAAAAAACCTACTTTTTCTATGCCTTTTTGCTGGGGGGGGAATCTGAATCTGTAACAAAGTTGGGTCACACTAAAGGTTACCTGAACTTAACATCGGGCTCAGGCTCTCATTGAAAGCTTTGAGCTCCAAATGGTTTTTGTTTTAAAGCTGCTCATTTCTTTCAGCCTCCTGCACTAAGTTTCCAATGCTGTGTATCAGATGGAGCAGTGAATGAGTAGCTACTATCGTTAAAAATTGTAAATTTTTCAGGAGTGCAGGTGCTGCACCATTTCATCAGCATTGTAAAGTTTACTGGCAGCAGTAAAGGGTGTGGGCCGTGTTCACTAAAAACGATGTGGAGGAGCCGGTGTTGGACTGGGGTGGGTAAAATTAAAAATCATAGTTAAGTTAAAAAGCACCAGGTTATAGTCCAATAGGTTTCTTTGGACGCACTAGCTTTCAGAGCGCTGCTCCTTCATCGGGTAGCTGTGGAGCAGGATCATAAGGCACAGAATTTATAGCAAAAGATCAGTGTCATAGAACAGAAAGTATATATTGAAAAAAACCTGGATTGCTGTTAAGTCTTTCATCTTTTAGAATGGGTTGCAGGTTTTGATTCATTAATGTATAAATCCCAGAACACTTTTTAAGTCACAATCTCGAGATGACTTAAGGTTTTATAAAAATAGGTGACAGCTCAGCTCTCACAATGTATGAAAGGTGTGAAGTTTGAGTGTGTCTGTATCCGAATCTTGAATCAGACTGGTTCTATTACCAAAGTAGGAATTTATAAAATAATACATGGATTGACTACCTGCCGATTTCTGCTCAGAAAGTGCACAATGAATGTATCTGCAAATGTAAATTCACCCCATAGACCCATGTGTATGTGTTTGCATGTGTGCATGCTTGGTAAAGTTTGTCTGTGTGATGGAGTATAAGCCTCTGAGAAGGCGTGTGCATGGGTGTGAGTGGGGTGTGTTTGTATGTGTGTGTCTGAGAGACCATGTGTATATGAGAGGGTCTGTGTGACTGTGTGAGAGAGAGTGTGTATAATGTAGTGGGGTCACCCAAAGTCCCTGTTGAGACCATCCTCATGGGTTCCGAACTTGGCTATCAGCCTCTGCTCAGCCACTAAAAACAATTGAGCAGTTACACAACACGCATTGGACAGTACAGGGTGGGACTTGTGTTTTGTTTTGCAGAAGGTGGGAGGCTCTGGATGAGAGCAAACACATGCTGGAGGACCTTCGGCTCAGAATTGGAGCTGGAAGCCAGGCTGCATAGACATCAGGGGGAAAAGTTAACCAGCATTTTATTCCGGGTAATGGTCATTCATCTCCAGACAGAGCCTTCTCATTGGGTCAGTGGACAGGATCAGGTGGGTGTGAGTGTGAATCACGCAGGTAAAGGGGATTTGAGAGAGGGCTGCAGGGGTGGGAGGAGTTAACTGGCTGGGTGGTGGGAGGAAGAACAAAGTTGGGGTGGGGGGGAGGAGAGAAAGGTGACGGTAAGGGACAGAATAGTGACAATCGTCTCTGTTCTCTGCAGTTGGCAGCAGGAGGCCAGATGGCACCAGGATTCAGGAACCAACGTGCTTAGGGCTGGAGAAGTGGGAAAGGGAGGCTGCAGTGGGTGTGGTCCAACAATGTCAGGAGGAGACAGCCAGTCAGAAGCTACAAAGACAAAGCAGAACCCCAAAGCTATGGGCAGCACAGTGACTCTGTGGCTAGTGCTGCTGCCTCACATCGCCAGGGACCTGGGTTTGATTCCAGCCTTTGGGGACTGTCTGTGTGGACTTTGTGCATGGTTTAGCTCTGGGTGCTGTGGTTTCTACCCACAGTCCAACAATCTGCAGTTTAGGGTGGGTAAGCCATGGGGAGCTGCAGAGCTATATGGTAGGTGAGTTGGTCTGGTGGGATGCTGTTTGGAAGTTTGGTGTGAATTAGATGGCTGAAAATGTGTTGCCGGAAAAGCGCAGCAGGTCAGGCAGTATCCAAGGAACAAGAAATTCAACGTTTTGGGCATAAGCCCTTCATCAGGAATTCAACATATTTTCAGCTCTGATCTCCAGCATCTGCAGACCTCACTTTCTCCTGTGAATTAGATGGGCCAAATAGCCTGCAGGGATTATATGATTCTGCTGCCATGGCCATGTGTATATTGAGAAGTAACTGCTGAGGTCCTGGGAAAGGTGGGATTTGTGGTGTCGCTGCCCGCTGTCCATTCTCTTCCTGTCCCCCCAACTCCTGTCAATTTTCTCTCTAGACCCCCAACCATTCTCTTTCCCTTTTCCCCCCAGTACCTGTTATTTCTCGTGCCTCAAGAAAGAGAGAGAATGAATGTTGATGAGTCTATATGAGAGATGGGGGTGCATGAGAAATGGCTGATCTTTAAAAAGAAGAATAGCTAAGGTGATATATTCAGAAACATCATTAAAGCATCTTCAATTTTATTAAGAAGCTGCAGGCACTTTTCTGAATCTGCACTGAAATATGTGCAGTTAGGTATAGGCTGTAATGGGTGAGCGGTGTATTCCTAGTCTTGTGATATAGGTTCCAACTATGTCGAATAAGAGTCAGAGGCAGCAAAGGACTGCTTATGCTCTTCGGTGTCAGCAAAAATCTGCGTATACTCCTAGATTTCCGCACAAACGGTTTGTGACCTTCTTTTGATGGACCAATAGAGCGCCCTGGAGGATCGGAAAGAGACTGGACCTCCTGCCAGTCAGAGCTCCCCATTCTCTGAATGCGGAAGTCGGACCATGAGCTTTGGAAGCTGCTCATCTCTGAATGGTTGAGCTGCGACCCCAGACTGCAACTTCATTCCTCTGTCCAATATCTGTGAGGTACACACTCTCATTTCCATTTCTTGTTTTGCATTCTGGGCTTCAATTGTTGACTTACAGCAAGTGAAAGGAAAGAGAGTGAATGCAGGACGGACTATGGAAACATTGGTCCAGGTCTGTTCTCAGTTGGCAAACACATGGCAATTGCGTTACCACAATGTGATAATGTAGCGTTTAATGTGGAATAAAAATCAGAAAGGAGTTGCATTGTTTAAAAGTGACACATTGGGATGTGAAGGAAGTGAGGACTGTAGATGCTAGACATTAAGAGTCAAAGTGTGGCGCTGGAAAAGCACAGCAGGTCAGACAGTATCCGAGGACCAGGAGAGTCGACGTTTCAGACATGAGCCCTTCAACAGGAATGATGTGTGGATGTACAAAGGAGGCTCAGCGTCCTTCTACACTAGTCAATGCCAATTGTCAGAGGTGAAACAAGCAATCAGCAAGGCAAGTGGTATATTAGCAAGTGGAGTTGAGTTCAGAAGTAGGAATGTCTTCCTGCAGTTAGGGGGTCATTGAATATATTCAAGGCTGAGTTCATCTGATTTTTGAACAACAAAGTGGATGGTGATGGGGGAAATTAAAAAAAAAGTTTTGAAGACCAGTACAGAACAGTTGCAGAGTAATACAGAACAGAAACAGACCCTTCAGTCCAATTAATTCATGCTGACTATATTCACAAACTAAACTAATCCCATCTAGTTTGGCCTATATCCCTTCAAACCTTTCCTATTAATGCACTTATCCAAATGTCTTTTAAATGTTATCACTATTCCTGCATTCACCATTTCCTCAGGACATTGAAAGAGAGTGGTTTGTGTGTGGAATCAAAAGAAAAAAGTACTGTTCATGTCTTTTTTTTTTAAATCTTTCTCCTCTCACCTTAAAAATGTACTCCCTAATCTTGAAACCCCCACCCGAAGGAAACAGCATCTGCCACGCACCTCATCAATATCCCTTCTTGACTTTATAAACTAAGGTCACCTCTCAACCTCCTGTGCTGCAGTGAAAAATGTCCCAGCATATCCACCTAGATGCAGGTATATTCATATCCAGTTATGATCTGTTCAATGCTGGTGCAGGCCCGAAAGACCAAATGGCATCCTGCTCCCAATTCTCACCCTCATAAGTCTAAGGACAGCAAGAGACCATGAAACATTGGAGCACAAAATTAGGCTATTCAGCCATCAGGTATCTTCATACCATTCAATCATGGCTGATAAGTTTCTCAATCCCATTCTCCCGCTTTCTCCCCGTAACTCTCAATCCCCTTGATACTCGAGAGCCTATCTATCTCGGTCTTAAATATCCTCAGTGACCTGGCCTGCACAGCCATTGGTGGCAATGAATTCAATAGATTCGCCACTCTCTGGCTGAAAGGTTCCTCCTTATCTCTGTTCTAAGAGGTCTTCCCTTTACTTGAAGGCTGTGGCCTCGGTTCCTAGTCTCTTCTGTCAGTGGAAGCATCTTCCAACGTCCACTCTGCCCAGGCCATTCAGTGTTCGGTATGTTTCAATTAGATCTCCCTGTGTGTGGGCCTGTGTTATGGACTAAACCAGACCATGCAAAACATTCTTAAGCAGGCAGCCCCACACCATGACTTTGCAATTTGTTTTGATAAGTGTACAGTAAAAATTACCTGGAATAAGTTTGCTTGGTTGATGACTAGATTTTAAAACGGAGAATTATTCATAAAATTACATCATTAAACACAAAGATCAGAATAAAGAATGCCTACAGAGGTCAGCCTATCCAACTAGAACTTAATTATGCTGTTTGAATATATACAACAGTCCCAATAAGCAAACTCAATCTGAAAATCAGTATAAATAGAACACATGCCTACAGATTGAAGTAGAGAGCACGCGAGAGAGCAATGCCACACAGCTTCCAACCAGTTCAAGATGAACTAAAACTGCTCAGCTCAAGAGCTGACTACGCCCCCTTTTTTTTAATATACAGGCCACTTCTAAAATATGACCACTTTGGCCTGAAATCTCATCAGTTTACATATAAACAAAAGGCATCTTAAAATCCTTTTCATCTCTGTACCAAAGCAGACTGATCGGAGATTGACCCAGTTTATTATCCCTCTGGGGGAAAAAAAAATCAAAGACACAGTCTCCTTGAGCCAAGGAACATCTTTCAGGAAAAAAAAGGTACTAGCTTTGTGACACCTGTTAATCAGCAAGAACCAGACACTTCAGGATGAGATGGGATTAGGTACGACAAAGTGAGAATGGAGGGAGAGTGAGAGGATATGGGGCCTCTGGAAGGTTGGATAAAATGGCTGAAGGAGCTGCACAAGATTGCTTTTGCATTGCTACGTGACGAGCTGCTGTTTGTGTCTATAGCTGTATAAATAACTACTAAAACCATTAGAATGCAGAAGTAGACCGATGAGAAAGTACTAACCACACTCTGCAAGCCCTTTGTATCTCAAGATAAAGATGACCTAACCTTTATGACTTAACTTGTTTACCAATTATCATAAGAGACAGATGTACAGCATGGAAACAGACCCTTCAGTCCAACCCGTCCATGCCAACCGGATATCTCAACACAATCGAGTCCCATCTACCAGCACTGGCCCATATCCCTCCAAACCTTTCCTATTCATCCAAATGCCTTTTAAATGTTACAATTATATCAGCCTCCACCACTTCCTCTGGCAGTTCATTCCATACACGTACCACCCTGTGTGAAAAGGTTGCCCCTTAGGTCTCGTTTATATCTTTCCCCTCTCACCCTAAACCTACACCCTCTAGTTTTGGACTCCCCAACCCCAAGGAAAAGACTGTCTATTAATTCTATCCATGCCCCTCATGATTTTGTAAACCTCTAGAAGGTCACCCCTCAACCTCCGATGCTCCAGGGAAAACAGCCCCAGCCTGTTCAGCCTCTCCCCATAGCTCAAATCCTCCAACCCTTGTAAATCTTCTCTGGATCCTTTCAAGTTTCACAACATCTTCCCGATAGGAAGGAGACCAGAACTGCATGCAATATTCCAACAGTGGCCTAACCAATGTCCTGTACAGCCACAACATGACCTTGGAGTGTGGAACCTGAAACAGCCTGGAAAGAGGAATTCACGGCATGAAGTTGCTATACACTCACTCACTTGTGTGCGGCTACAGCTTTGGCCATGGAGAAACCAGAGGAATCCTGCCCCATGGACAAACCATGGAAGTGTGGAGACTGCAGGAAAGGCTGTTCCTCTGCACAGAGTGTGGGAAGGCCTTCAGTGAGTTATTCGTTCTGCTGAGGCACCAGTGGGTCCACGCCAGGGAGAGGCCTTCAGCTGCTCAGAGTGCGGTAAGGGCTTTACCCATGCCTGTGCCCTGCCAACCCACAGCAATATGGATGACTCAACACTGTCCCACTTGGGCAAACGAGTGGGAAGAAACTGACTTAGATGCAGTGTATGGGGTGAAATTGCTGAATGAGGCAACACCTCCTCCGGGTTACGGCTGTACCAAGGATCCAATTACAAACGGACAACTCGGTGGCGACCAATAGTAAAGAAAGTGGAATGGGGAGTGTGTGAGCTTTGACCTTGAGCTGATTAAAAACAGCTATCTTTTCTGTGCCTTTTTGCTGAGGGGATTTGAAGCTGTAACAAAGTTGGTTCGCAAGAAAGGTTACCTGAACTTATCGCCGGGCTCAGACTCTCATTGAAAGCTTTGAACTCCAAGAGGATTTGTTTTAAAGCTGCTCCTTTCTTTCAGCCTCCTGCACAGAGTTTCCAATGTCATGTATCAGCAGAAGCAGTGAGTGAGTAGCTAGTATTATTTGAAATTCTAAGTTTTTCAGGAGTGCAGAGTGCTTCGCTTCATCAGCATTGTAATGTTTCCTGGCAGCACCAGGAGGTGTGGGCTGTGTTCACTAAAAATGTTGTGGAGGTGCCGGTATTGGACTGGGGTGGGTAAAGTTAAAAATCACACAACACCAGGTTACAGTCCAACAGGTTTATTTGGAAGCACTAGCTTTTTGAGCACTGCTCCTTCATCGGGGAGCTGTGGTGCATGAGCATAAGACAGCGATTTTATAGCAAAAGATCACAGTGTCATGCAACTGATAGGATATATTGAACAACCTAAGGTTGCTATTCAGTCTTTCCTCTTTTAAAACGGGTTGCAGGTTTCAGATCATTAATATGTAAATCCCAGAACATAGAGTCATAGGGATGTACAGCATGGAAACAGACCCTTCGGTCCAACTTGTCCACAACGACCAGATATCCTAACCAAATCGAGTCCCACTTGCCAGCACCTGGCCCATATCCCACCAAACCCTTCCTATTCATGTATCCATCCAAATGCCTCTTAAATGTTGCAATTGTACCAGCCTCCACCACTTCCTCTGGCAGCTCATTCCATACATGCACCACCCTGAGTCAAAAAGTTGCCCCTTACGTCTCTTTTATATCTTTCCCCTCTCACCCTAAACCTATGCCCTCTAGATTTGGACACCCTGACCCCAGGGAAAAGACTTAGTCTATTTACCCTATCCATGCCCCTCATAAATTTGTCAACCTCTATGAGATCACCCCTCAACCTCCGACTCTCCAGGGAAAACAGCCCCAGCCTGTTCAGCCTCTCCCCATAGCTCAAATCCTCCAACTTTGGCAACATCCTTGTAAATCTTTTCTGAACCCTTTCAAGTTTCACAACATCTTCCCGATAGGAAGGAGACCAGAATTGCACACAATATTCCAACAATGCCCTACCAATGTCCTGTACAGCCGCAACATGACCTCACAACTCCTGTACTCAATACTCTGACCAATAAAAGAAAGCATACCAAAAGTTCTCTTCACTATCCTATCTACCTGCAACTCCACTTTCAAGGAGCTATGAACCTGCACTCCGAGGTCTCTTTGTTCAGCAACACTCCCTAGGACCTTACCATTCAGTCTTTAGATCAGAGTGGTGCTGGAAAAGCACAGCAGGTCAGGTAGCATCCAAGGAACAGGAAAATCGACATTTCAGGCAAAAGCCCTTCATCAGGAATAGAGCTCTTTTCCAGCACCACTCTGATCGAAACTCTGGTATCCAGCATCTGCAGTCCTCACTTTTGCCTAGTTGATCCTTACAATGAAGTGTATAAGTCCCACTAAGATTTGCTTTCCCAAAATGCAGCACCTCAGATTTATCTGAATTCAACTACATCTGCCACTTCTCAGCCCATTGGCCCATCTGGTCAAGATCCTGTTGTAATCGGAGGTAACCCTCTTCCGCTGTACACTACACCCCCAATTTTGGAGGCATCTGCAAACTTACTAACTGTTCCTCTTATGGTTACATCCAAACCATTTATGTAAACGACAAAAAGTAGAGGACCCAGCACTGATCCTTGTGACACTCCACTGGTCACAGGCCTCCAGTCTGCAAAACAACCCTCCACCACCACCCTCCGTCTTCTACCTTTTGAGCTAGTTATGTATCCAAATGGCTAGTTCTCGCTGTATTCCATGAGATCTAACCTTGCTAATCAGTCTCCCATGGGCAACCTTGTCGAATGCCTTACTGAATTCCATACACATCACATTTACCACTCTGTCCTCATCAATCTTCTTTGTTACTTCCTCAAAAAAAACCCAATCTGACTATCCCTAATCAGTCCTTGCCTTTCCTAGTACATGTACATCCTGTCCCTCAGGATTCCCTCCAACAACTTGCCCACCTCAGAGGTCAGGCTCACTGGTCTATAGTTTGCTGGCTTGTCCTTAGCACCCTTCATAAACAGTGGCAACACGTTAGCCAACCTCCAGTCTTCCAGCACCTCACCTGTTGACTATCAATGATACAAATCTCAGCAAGAGGCCCAGCAATCACTTCTCCAGCTTCCCACAGAGTTGAGGGTACACCTGATCAGGTCCTGGGAATTTATCCACTGTTAGGTGGTTACAAGACATGCAGCATTTCTTCCTCTGTAATATGGACATTTTGCAAGATGTCACCATCTATTTCCCTACAATCTATACCTTCCATTTCCTTTTCCACAGTAAATACTGATGGAAAATACTAATTTAGTATCTCCCTCATTTTCTGCAGCTCCACACAAAGACCGCCTTGCTGATCTTTGAGGGGCCCTATTCTCTCCCTAGTTACCCTTTTGTCCTTAATATGTATGTAAAAACTCTTTGGATTCTCCTTAATTCTACTTGCCGAAGCTACCTCATGTCCACTTTTTGCCCTCCTGATTTCCCACTTAAGTATACTCCTACTTCCTTTATACTCTAAGGATTCACTATACACAACGTATGCTTCCTTTTTCTTAACCAAACCCTCAATTTCTTTCGTCATCTAGCATTCCTTATATCTACCAGCCTTTCCTTTCACCCTAACAGGAATATACTCTCTCTGGATTCTCTTTACATTTCTGAAGGCTTCCCATTTTCCAGCCATCCCTTTACCTGCGAACATCTGCCCCCAATCAGCTTTTAAAAGTTCTTGCCTAATACCGTCACAATTGGCCTTTCTCCAATTTACAATCTGGTCGATCCTTTTCCATCATTATTTTAAATCCAATAGAATTATAGTCGCTGGCTCCAAAGTGCTCCCCCACTAACACCTCAGTCATCTACCCTGCCTTATTTCCCAAGAGTAAATCAAGTTTTGCACCTTCTCTAGTAGGTACATCTGCATACTGAACCAGAAAATTGTCTTGTACACACTTGACAAATTCCTCTCCATCTAAACACTTAACACGATGGCAGTCCCAGTCTATGTTTGGAAAGTTAAAATCCCCTATTATTACCACCCTATTTTTCTTACAGATAACGAAGATCTGCTTACAAGTTTGTTTCTCAATTTCCCTCTGACTATTAGGGGGTCTATAATACAATCCCAATAAGGTTATAATCCCTTTCTTATTTCTCAGTTCCACCCAAATAGCTTCCCTGGATATATTTCTGGTAATATCCTCCCTCAGCACAGCTGTAATGCTATCCCATATCAAAAATGCCACCCCCTACCACCACCCCCCTCCTCTCTTGCCTCCGCTCCTATCCTTCCTGTAGCACTTGTATCCTGGAACATTAAGCTGCTGGTCCTGCCCATCCCTGAGCCATGTTTCTGTAATTGCTAAGATATCCCAGTCCCATGTTCCTAACCATGCCCGGAGTTCATCTGCGTTCCCTGTTAGGCCCCTTGCATTAAAATAAATGCAGTTTAATTTATTAGTCCTACCTTGTCCCTGCCTGCCCTGACTGTTTGACTCGCTTCTCTTTTAAGTCACGTTCTCTAGATGACATAAGGTTTTATTTTTAAAAAAGGTGGCATCTCAGTTCAAACAATGCATGAAAAGTGCTCGAGTCTGTCAGTATTCCAATCTTGAATCAGAGTGGTTCTATTTCCAAAATAGGAATTTATAAAAATTACATGGATTGACTGCCTGCAAATTGTGTGCTTTTTGAGCAAAATTGAATGAATCTGCAAATATAATTCTGCCAATACAAAATCACTCCACAGAGTTGAGTTTGTGTGTGCATGCATGAGAGACTCTGTATGCATGTGGATTTGTGTGGAGAGTGCATGCAAGCATGTGCACATGCTTGGTAAAGTGTGTGTGATGGAGTGTTTGTGTGTGTGTTATGAATAAAAATGAGGGATTGCTGGATCATGTTGTGAAACAGAGACATGGAGGAGTAGGAGTTCAGGTACACAGTTCTTTGAAAGTTGCATCACTGGTAGGTTGGGTGGTTAAGAAGACATTTCGCACAAATGCCTTCATTGTTCACGCTGTTGAGTTTCCAAGTTGAGACATCATGTTGAGGATGTACAGAATGTTGGTGAGGCCATTTTAGAATACTGAGTGCAGTTCTGGTGACCCTGTTATAGGAAGAACTCTATTAGAGGGGGTTCGGTAAAGATTTACCAGAACGTTACCAGGACTGGAGGGTTTGAATTATAAGGAGAGGGTGGAGCACAGGAGGTTTAGGGGTGACCTCATTGAGATTTATAAAATCTGATGCGTGCAGATAAGGATTATAGCAAAGGGCTGTTCCTTCGCGTCGGGGTGCTCAAAATTGGGGGGCATATTGTTTTAACGTGAGAGGAGGGAGATTTAAAAGGAACCTGAAAGGCAACGTTTTGACAGAATGTTGCTTGCATGTGGAATGAATTTGCTGAGGATATGGTAGATGCAGGTACAGCTACAACATTTAAATGACATTTAGATGGGTACATGAAGAGAAAGGTTTAGAGGGATATGGGCCAAATGCAGGCAAATGGGATGAGTTTAATTTGGGAATCCTGGTCAGCATGAAGGGGTTGGACCGTGCTGTATACCTCAATGAACCAGAAGTCATCTTATTCAAACTAGTAGAATTCTGAAAGGGGTTTAACAGGATAGATGCAGATACAATTCTCCTTCGTTGGGGGCGTCATAGAATCCTGACAACTTGGAAGCAGGTCGTTCGGCCCATTCTGGCCCTCTATTTTGCATCCCACCCATACCTACCCCCTTACTCTGTATTTCCCATGGCTAATCCATCCTAACTTGCACATCCCTGACAATAGGACTGTGTGAGAATCTCTCCAACTATGTCAAAGGCATCTTGAAACCAATCATTCATGGAACCCCTAGCTTCTGTCACGACACTACAGATTTCTTACAGAAACTCAGCACCCACAGACCAGTAGTCTCAATGTCGGCATCACGGCAACAGCCTCATTACTTAACACCAACAATTGCCAGTCTCTGACCACCATCCTACAACTCATCCACTTTATCCTCGATCTCAACATCTTCACCTTTGACAACCAGTTCTTCATCCAGACACACAGAACAGCCATGGGACCAAATTTGCACCCCAATATGCCAACATTTTCACGCACTGGTTCAAACAAGACGACTTCTCTACGCAGGGCCTCAAACCAACACTATACACCGGGTACATTGACGACATTTTCTTCTTCTGGATGCATGGAGAGGAGTCACGGAAAAAGCTATACAGTGATATCAACATGTTCCATCCCACCATCAAACTCATCCTGGACTATTCTCTACTATCTGTCTCATTCTTGGACACCTGCATCTCCATCAAGGATGGGCAGCAACTCAGCACCACACACAACCTCAAAACCACGCATAACCTCACGATGATACACTTCTCCAGCTTCCACCCAAAACAGCCATCCCCTTATGGACAAGCCCTACGCACACACAGGATCTGTTCAAATGAGGAAGAATGTGACGGGCACTTAGAAGTATTCAGGGACGCTCAACTCATTGCCCGTCGGTTCCAACATGCCATGGTGAACCATGGGAAATGCAAGGTTATAGTTTCATAATAATAGAAGCAAGAGTAGGCCATTTGGCTCGTCCAATCTGCTCCGCCATTTATTAAGATCATGGCTGATTTATCCATCATCTCAGCTCCTCCTCCCTGCATTGTCCCAACTACCCTTAAGTCCCCGACCATGCAAAACCTATCCAACCGTGTCTTCAATATACTTAATGAAGCTGCCTCTACTGCTTCCATGGGCAAAGAATTCCATAGATTCATGACTCTCTGGGAATAGTGGTTCCTCCTAATGTCTGTCCTAAATCTACTCCCCCTAATCTTGACACCTGGTCTCATTCACCAGCAGAAATGTGTGGATAGGATAGGGCTGCATTCCACAGTGCAATGAATTCCCATCTCCCACCAAGATCCCAGATGTACTCAGTTGCAGTCTCACAATTGAAAGATTTTACTGTAACTTCTGCTCCCAGTAAGGGCAAAAAAGTCCATTCTTCATAACCACATTTCTGCTTTCACCGAAGACGATTAGAATCATACAGCATGGAAACAGACCCTTCCGTCCATCTCGTCCATAGCGAACAGATATCCTAAATTAATTTCCTCTCATTTGCTAGCATTTGGACCACATCCCTCTAAACCCTTTCTATTCATGTACTCAGCCAGATGCCTTTTAAATGTTGTAATTGTACCAGCCTCCTCCACTTCCCCTGTTCGTTTGTTCCATACATGCACCACCCTCTGCTTGAAAAAAATGCCTTTCAGGTCCCTTTCCTCACCCACCTTAAAACCTATGCCCCTCTTGTTCTGGACTCCCCTCCCCTGGGAACAAACCTTGGCTATTCACCCTATCCATGCCCCTGAGAAACTTCTAAGGTCACCTCAGCCTTTAATGCTCCAGGGAAAACATTCCTGGCCTACTCAGCCTCTCCTTGTAGCTCAAACTCACCAACTCTGGCAACAGCCTTGTAACTCTCTTCAAAATCCTTTCAAAAGTTTCACAACATCTTTCCTATGGTAGAGAGACCAGAACTGTGTACAGTATTCCAAAAATGACCTCCTCTACTGCCTCAGCATAACCTCCCAACTCCTATACTCAATCCACTGACCAATAAAGGAAAGCATACCAAACACGTTCTTCACTACCATCTCTACTTGTGACTCCACTATTAAGGAAAGGAACCTATACTTCCTGTCTCTTGGTTCAGGAACACTCCCCAGGACCTGACCATTTAGTATATACATCCTGTCCCAATTTGCCTTTCCAAAATGCAACACCTCACATTTCTCTAAATCAAACTCCATCTACTATCCCTCGGCCTATCTAATGAATTATAATTCATAGTGAACACTCTTTCCTATCTTATTCCTGAGAAGCTGAAAATCTCCATCCCACTCACTCTCCCTCCATTTTTACTTTGCTGAACCTCATCCTGAAGGGTCTGGATCATTCCGATGAACAGGCCCACACTCAGGAGGATCTAACTGAAACATACAGAATACTGAACAGCATGGCCAGAGTGGACATTGGGAAGATGTTTCCACTGGTAGGAGAGACTAGGACTTGATGGCACAGCCTTCGAGTAAAGGGAAAACCTTTCAGAATAGAGGCAAGGAGAAACTTCATCAGCCAGAGAGCGGCGAATCTATGGAATTCATTGCCACAGAAGGCTGTGGAGGACAAGTCACTGAGAAAATTTAAGACTGCGACAGATCGGTTCTTGAGTATCAAGGGGATTGAGCGTTACAGGGAGAAAGTGGAAGAATGGGCTTGAGAAACTCATCAGCCATGATTAAATGTTGGAGCAGAGCTGATGGGCAGAATGGCATTATTTCTGCTCCTATGTCTTGTGGTCTGTTGATATCCTGGACAGTGTCAGAATTGGGAGCAGGAGTAGGCCATTTGGTCTTTCAAGCTTGGACCAGCATTGCACAGATCATAACTGGATATGAATCTACCTCCATCTCGGTGGATAGGCCGAGGTGTTTTCACTGGAAGAAAGTGAGGGCTGCAGATGCTGGAGATCAGAGTCCAGAGTGCGATGCTCGAAAAGCACAGGACTGGCAGCATCTGAAAAGCAGGAAAATCAATGATTCGGGCATAAGTCCTTCATCAGAGCTTATGCCCAAACGTAGATTTTCCTGCTGCTCGGATGCTGCCTGACCTTCTGTATTTTTTCCAGCACCACACTCATTTTCACTGGACCACAGGAGATTGAAAAGTGACCTTTTAGAGGTTTATAAAAATCATGAAGGGGATAGATGAGATGAAAGGCGGAGGTCCTTTCCCTTGGGTGGGGGGTTTCAAGATTAGAGAGCAAATTTTGAAGGTGAGAGGAGAAAGTTTTAAAAAGTAATGAGGGGCATGATTTTTTTTTTACAGAGTGGTTTGTGTGGAATGAATGTCCAGAGGAAGTGGTGGACGCAGGGACAGTTACAATGTTTAAAAGGCATTTGGATAAGTACATGAATACGAAAGGTTGAGGTATACGGGCCAATCTAGGTGAGACTAGTTTAGTTTCAGTACATAGTCAGCATGGAGTAGTTGGACTGAAGGGTCTGTTTCTGTGTTGTATGACTCTGTAACTGTTCTGTACTAATCTTAAAACCATTTTCTGCTTCCCCCCCATAAACATCCACTCCTTTGTTGTTCAGATAAACTTCCCACCTCACTCCGATACTCAATGGTCTGACCAATAAAGGAAAGCATACCAAATGCCTTCTTCACTAATCTGTCTACCAGTGACTCCACCTTCAACGAACTATGAACTTGCACTCCAAGGTCTCTTTGTTCTGCAACACCCCTCTGAAGTGTGTCAGTCTTTCTTGCATTGCTTGACCAAAATGCAAACCATGCATTTTCATCTGCCACTCCTTGGCCCTTCAGCCCATCCAATCAATTCTAATTTATAGTGAACTCTATTTCTTCTCTCTTGTTCCCTAGAATTTGAAAATCTCCATCCCACGCACTCTCCCTCCATTCTCAGTTTGCTCAACCTAATCTTTCCTGTACCACAACCTGAAGGGTCTGGTTCATGCTGGTTAACAGGCCCACACTTGGGGGGGGGGGGGGGGGGGGGAAAAGAGGGGTGTTCTAATTGAAACAAACAATACTGAATCCTGAACAGAGTGGACGTTGGGAAGATGTTTCCATTGGTTGGAGAGACTAGAACCAGTGGGCACAGCCTTAGAGTAAAGAGAAGACCTTTCAGAATGGAGGTGAGTGGTGAATCTATGGAATTCACTGCCACAGAAGGCTGTGGAGGCCTTGTCATTGAAGGTTTGAGGAGAAAGCTTTTAAAAAGACATGAAAGGTAATCTTTTGTTTTATACATTGAGAGTAGTTTGTGCGCGGATGAATATCCAGAGGAAGTGGTGGGTGCAGGTACAGTAACAATATTTAAAAGGCATTTGGATAAGTGCATGAATAGGAAAGGTTCGGAGGGGCATGGGCCAAACACAGGCAGCTGTGACTAGTTCAGTTTGTGAATATATTCAGCATGGACTAGTTGGTCTGAAGGGTCTGTTTCTGTGCTGTATGACTCTGTAACTGTCCTATACCGGTCTTAAAATCATTTTCTTGCCTTTCTCCATAAATGTTCACTTATTTGATGTTCAAAAATCAGATGAATGCAGTCTTAGATATATTCAATGACCCCCTAACTGCAGGAAGACATCCCTAATTCTGAACTCAATTCCTCTTGTTCACATACCACTTGCTTTGCTCATTGCTTGCTGCAACTTCTGACAACTGGCGTTCACTGGACGCTGAGCCCCCTTTGTACATCCATACATCATTTCTGATGAAGGGCTCATGCCCAAAACGTGGATGGTCCTACTCCTTGGATGCTGCCTGACCTGCTGTGCTTTTCCAGCACCACACTTTTCAACTCTGATCTCCAGTATCTGCAGACCTCACCTTCTCCACATCCCAATATGTCAGCATTTAAACAATGCACCTCCTTTCTGTTTTTTTTTCCCCACAGCAAAGGCTATAACTTCATATTGCGGTACTGCATTCGTCGCGTGTTTGTCAATTGCGGTCTTTTCTACATCGAGGAGACCCAAATGTAAGTTTGAGGAATGGTCCACAGCTGAAGCCGCAGAGTCTGAATGGACCTCCCTGTCACCACCCATTTTAATTTCCCTTCCCACTCCCTTTCTGACATACTCACCTTAGGCCTCCTGCATTGCCACAATGAACCAAACCGTAAATTAAAGGAACATCACCTCATCTTCTGCCTGGGCAGCCAACAGCCCGGAAGCCTCAACATTGTGTTTTCCAATTTTAAATAACCTCCCTTTCCATCCCCGACTCCCTTCCCAGTCCCTCCCATTCCACTCCTCCTTGCCACCAACCAGATTCCTTCCACCCACTGATCAACCAGGTTGTACCCTCTACCTGTCTCCAACTATCTCCACTTCACCACCCTGCCCCCAGCACAACCTTATTCTGCATCTTCCCCTACAACCATCACCAGTCTGGAACAAGGGTTACACCTGAAACGTCAACTTCTCCACCTCCTGATGCTGCCTGGCTTGCTGCATTCTTCCAGCCTCCTGCCAGTCGATTTTGCCAATTCAGACGCAGACCTGGACCAACATTTCCCGAGTCTGCCCCTTCCCTGGATTTGTTCCCTCTCCTTTTGGTTGCTGCAAGTCAACAATTAAACCCCAGAATGAAAAATAAATAGAAAAAGGAGTGAGAAAAGAGTGTTGTACTCACAGATGTTAGACAGAGGAAGGAAGTTGCAGTCTGGGCTGAAGCTCAATCTTCATTCTGAGAGAGTGGAACAGCAGCAGCTTCAGAAGGTCATGGTCCAGCTTCTGCTTTCAGACAGTAGGGGAGCTGTGATTGGCAAGAGGACAAGTCACCTTCAGGTCCTCCAGTGCTCCTTATCGGTCCATCAAAAGAAGATCTTGTACTTTTTCTGCCGACAGCAAAGAACATGCCCAATGTTTTAGTGACACCACTGAACACGCGCCCTGCAATATGCCCTGTGGCGATTCTAGTGTGACTGACAGATTTTAAGTGTCCAAATACCAAGAGGAGAAAAAGGGGGTAGAGCCACAACTTTTTTTCCCACATGGCTTGACATTTTATTGTTTTGGCATTTTGTCTGGCTGCTCAATCTCTGTGCTTTCCCCGCTGTAGGGGTGAAGTTCAGAACTAGAGGGCATAGGTTTACGTTGAGAGCGGAAAGATGTAAAAGGTACCTAAGGGGCAACATTTCCATGCACAGTGTGGTGCATGTATGGAAGGAGCTGCCAGAGGAAGTGGTGGAGGCTGATACCTTTTAAATGTTGTAATTGTATCTGGATGGGTATATGAATAGGAAAGGTTTAGAGGGATATGAGCCAAGTGCTGGCAAATGGGACTAGATTAATTTGGGATATCTTGGAGAAAGCGAGGACTGCAGATGCTGGAGATCAGAGTTGAGAATGTTGGAACAGTACAGGTCAGGCAGCATCCAAGGAGCATGAGAATTGACATTTTGGGCATAAGCCCTTCAACAGGAATCTTTTCTGAGGATGTAGAATCTGGGTTGCAGTTCTGGGAAAAGTGAGGCTCTGAGCTTGGGCAGGACTGACTGCAGGTAAAGTAGATGGCTGATACTGTGGAGTGGAGGATTCAGGAAGAGAATCGTTGAAGGTTTTGTAGGGTGTACTTGGTATCCTGTTCAGGTCCAAACTAGGTTGGTCTGAATGTGACCCGGAGTCCATGTGGGATCAGATGGATCTGTAGCCAAGCAATGAGAAAGGAGATATGGCTGTGGTAGTCAAATTGCTTGAGGACATGGCTGAATAAATTCTGGGCAGAGGAGAGGACTTGGGGGGTACAGCGAGAGAGGGACTCAGATCTTTGTAGACAGAGGAGGAGAACTTCTTCCAGGTAGGCTTCCATGGAAGAGGCTTCGCAGTAATGTTGAAACCAACTAGGAGAAAGTGAAGACTGCAGATGCTGGAAATCAGAGGCGAGAGTGAAGTACTGTAAAAGCACAGCAGGCCAGGCAACACCCAAGGAGCAGGAGAATCGATGTTTCAGACATAAGCACTTCATTTGGAATCTTTTGATTCCTTTCGGGCATACGCTCGCCTGATGAAGGGCTTATGCCCGAAACATCGATTCTCCTGCTCCACGGATGCTGCCTGAGCTGCTGTGTTTTTCCAACATTACACTGTCACTATTTTGGATATCTGGTTGGCATGGACAGGTTGGCCCAAAGGGTCTGTACAAGTCTATGAGAAGCATACTTTGACAAGTTACAAACTACTGTATGTCCTTGTTAACAAGGCTTAGTACACAACATACTTTACTAACCATTCTCAACAGGATCCTACCCCTTCAATGACTGAGGAACATATACATGCTGGTGCATAATCTACCTCACCAGTACTTCCACTAACCTAATCTCCTTCACTAGTATTTCCACACTACCCTAGGATATTGCACAAGTAATAGCAAGAGTAAACAGCACAAGGATTTTTAAAAAGTGAGAGGTAAACAGCAAAGGATTAAAAAATATTGAGGGCAAAAAGCTCCAGGATTAAAAAACAGTGATGGGTAAACAGTACAAGGATTAAAAAACAGTGAGGGGTAAACAGCACAAGGATTAAAAAACATTGAGGGCAAAAAGCTCAAGGATTAATAAAACAGTGAGGGGTAAACAGCACAAGCGCCAGTAAAAGCAGATGGAAAGTGAGTGTAAAATGTGACTATGACAGGACAGGCCCCACATTCCTTCCCCTCCGTCCCCCCCACAACCTGCCTCACCTTTCACCTCCCGGGCCCAGTACCTTCCAGGTGGCCCCATAGTTGACACAGGGGCCGCCCCACGACCAGTAGAACTCCACCACCCAGGCGGCCGACCAGTTCCCAAACAGGCCCTTAACCCCATCCGCCTCCAGAATGGTCACCGGCTCCTGCCTGCTGTACAGCCGGCCGGTGTGGCCGTGACACAGCAGCTGCGCCAGGAAGGCGGCGGTGACCAGTGACGGGGGTCTGCCCCGGGCCGCACGGCGCCATTTTCCTAACGGCCGCCGCTTCCCCGCTCGAGCGACTTCTCCTCCCAACCGCCTTCGCCCCCGCGTGACGTCTGCACGGGGGGATGGGCGGGGCCGGGGGAGCCTCACCGTCACCAAGCAACAGCCACCTCGCGCTACAACTGCTCATTCACAAAAACAAACTCTCCTGTCTCGCTCTGCAGCTGCAGGGGGGACACTGCCACGTTTCGAGGAGCCCTGTCTACATTGGGAAAGCTCACGGCTCCATTTAAACAGATATTTCTACATAATATCGAAACGTCGTCAAATCTAAAGGGAGAAATCTGCATTTTAAAGGGACATGGACATTATCACGGGCTATTGTTGCAAATAAAGAGATTTAATTGACAAGAGCTCGTGGGTTCACAGTTAAAATGCTTTAAACAGCCGTTTTTTTTATTTCACTGCCTTGCCAGGATACAGAAGTTCTCCCATCTGAAATTGTTAGCCCTGAAAAAAATTCAGCAGGAATATGATTATGGAGCTATCAATAAAAAATGTCTAATTTGGGTCACCCAAAGTTATTAATGTAAGAATATTATTTCTTCAAGGTTCGATTTGCCCATCAAAATTCCTTGAATTTAAGGTGTTTCATTGTTGTTTCAATTGTGATCCATTAAAAAGCAATATCCAGTCTCATCTGAGTGCAAAACCAACTCAACTGACTGAACAACCGAAATAACTATTCTGCCTGAACTTTAGATGTGACATCCTCTCCCTCTCTCTCTGTTGACCCAATGGGATTAACCAGGGCTGGAAGTACCACTCTCAGAATACGATTGCTGATCTACAGTTTGCTTCTGCTACTGAACATAAGGATTTAAAAGCTGCTAGCCCGATCCCGCACAATGCACAAAAACAGACTGTTCACCCGTGTCTGCGCAGAGGATAATTTTCACTTGGAATGGATCACAAAATAACAACTGTTACCAGTCCCACAACTCATGAGTTTCCCATGAACAAAGTTAAAAATCACACAACACCAGATTGGAATCCAACAGGTCTATTTAGAAGCAATAGCTTTCGGAGCGCCGCTCCTTCATCAGGTGGTTGTGGAGAATTAGATCGTGATCCCGGAATTTGTAGCAAGAGTCCAGTGTCATGAAAATGTGATACATTAAACAATTTTAGATTAAATCTTCCATCTTTTAGAATGGGTTTCTGTTTTGTGATATGTTAATCCCTGAACTAGTTTTTAATTACCTTCTCAAGAATGTCATTTAAATGCAGAGTTTTTCTAATAACAGGTGTGAATTCTGTCTGGGTCCCAATGTTGAGTCAGACTGACATTTCTCTTAGAAAAGCTCTGCATTTAAATTACACTCTTGAGAAGGTAATTTATAGATTAGGGTGCAAATTAGGGTGGATTGGCTGTGCTAAATTACCTATAGTGCCCAGGGATGTGCAAATTAGGGTGGATTATCCATGGGAAATATGGAGTAAGGGGGTAGGTATGGGTGGGATGTTCTTCAGAGGGCCAGTGTAGAATAGATGAGCTGAATGGCCTACTTCCACATTTTCGGGATTCTATGACTCCCTAACCACGCCCCCCACCAAAGGAGCATTTTATCTGTATCTATTCTGTCAACCCCCTTTCAGAATTCTATTGGTTTCAATAAGGTCACTTCTGGTTCATAGAGGTATCCAACACAGGAACAACTCGTCCATGCCGAGCAGGATTCCGAAACTAAACGAGTCCCACTTGCCTGCATTTGGCCCATATCCCTCTAAACCTTTCCATTCATGTACCCACCCAAATGTCTTTAAACATTGTAACTGTACCTGCATCTACCAGTTCCTCAGCAAGTTCATTCCACGTGCAAATCACCTTCTGTTAAACCATTGCCCATCAGGTTCCTTTTAAATCTCTCTGCTCTCATCTTAAAGAAATATGTCACCTAGCCTCGAGCTCATTTTAACAGTTTTATGCTAAGGAAGAACCCTTTGCTATTCACCTTACCGCCACTCCTCATGATTTTATAAATCTCAATGAGGTCACCCCTCAGCCTCCTTCACTCCAGTGAAAAAAGTCCCAGCCTCTCTAAAAAAGTACATGATCCCTCACCACCCTCCCCCTCCCCATGTCTCTCTGTTTTACAACATAACCCAGGGCCCTACCATTAACTGTACATGTCCTGCCCTTCCTGGTTTTCACAAAATGCAAGCCCTTGCTTTTATCCATAACTTTCATACACACGTGCTCTCTCTTAGACACACAGACATACTCCCCCCAACACATTCACAGGCTTATACTCCATCACACTCACAATTTACCTGCACGCACACAATCTTACATGCACACACTCACATTCTTTCATGAATGCACACACATAACTCTTTGGGGTGAATTTGTATTGGCAGGATTATTCTTGCAGATACATTCAATTTTGCTCAAAGAGCACGTAAACTGCAGGCAGTCAATCCATGTAATATTTTATACATTCCTACTTTGGAAATAGAACCAGTCTGATTCAAGATTGGGATACTGATAGGCTCGAACCTCACACCTTTAAAGCATTGTCTGAACTGAGATGTCACCTATTTTTTATAAAACCTTAAGTCATCTCGAGAATGTGGTTTAAAAGATTTATATTAATGAACCAAAACCTGCAACCCATTCTAAAAGATGAAAGAGGTAACAGCAATCTAGGCTTGTTCAATATCTCCTATCAGTTGCATGGCACTGTGATCTTTTGCTATGAAATCTGTGTCTTATTACCCTGGTCCACAGCTGCCCGATGAAGGAGCAGCACTCCAAAAGCGAGTGCTTCCAAATACATCTGTTGGACTATAACCTGGTGATGTGAGATTTTTAACTCTATCCAACCCACTCCAATACCAGCTCCTGCATTTCGTAACTTGTGAACACAGCCCACACCTCCCGGTGCTGCCATTACACTTTACAATGCCAATGAAATGACTCACTCTGCACTCCTGAAAAATTCCCAATTTTTCAAGATACTAGCTACTCATTCACTGCTCCATTTGATACGCGACATTGGAAACTTAGTGCAGCAGGCTGAAAGAAATGAGTAGCTTTAAAACTAAAAACTCTTGGAGCTCAAAGCTTTCAATGAGAATCTGAGCCCGGTAGTAAGTTCAGTAATCTTTATTGTGACCCAGCTTCAGAACCACCCTCCCCCAGCAAAAACGCGAAGAAAAAGGATCTGCTTTTTAAACCGTTCAAAGCACACACACTCTCCACCCATCCCACCTCACCTTCTTCACTGTTTGTCACCACCAAGTTGTCCTTTTGTAACTGGATCCTTTGTACAGCGTAACTCGAAGTAAGTATTGCCTCAGCAAAAAAAAATGTCAGTTTAGGGTGCATTGCAGCTTCTTGATGAACAACCTGGTTAACATCCCTGGGAAGGTGGGAGCAAAATGGAACATCAAGACATTAACACCAACACACTTCAGTCAAACATTTCTGCTCCCAGGAAAGGCAAAACATCCTGAAACTCCAGTCTTCACCATCAGATTTCTGCTTTCACAGAAGACGATTAAAGTCATACAGCACGGAAACAGACCCTTCGGTCCAACTTGTCTGTGCCAAACAGGTATCCTAAATTAATCCAGTCCAATTTGCCTGCATGTGGTCCATATCCCTCTAAATCATTTCTATTCATGTACCCAGCCAGAAGAATTTTAAAATTCCCCTCTCACCTCAAACATATGCCCCTCTAGTTTTGGACTTCCCTACCCTGGGGTAAAGACCTTGGGTATTCACCCTATCCATGCCCCTTATGAATGTCGACATGGTCACCCCTCAGCCTCCGCTGCTCCATCGAAAATATCCCTGGTGTATTCAGCCTCTCCCTATAGTTTAAACCCTCCAACTCTGGCAACAGCCTTGTCAATCTTTTCTGACCACTTTCAAAGTTACACAATATCTTTCCAATAACAGGGAGACCAGAAACAAATGCAGTCTTCCAAACATGGCTTGTACAGCTGCAACATGACCTCCCAACTCCTATACTCAATGGTCTGACCAATAAAGGAAAGCATACCAAATGCCTTCTTCACTATCCTGTCTACCAGTGACTCCATCTACAACGAACTATGAACTTGCACTCCAAGGTCTCTTTGTTCTTCAACACCCCTCTGAAGTGTGTCAGTCTTTCCTGCATTGCTTGACCAAAATGCAAACCACGCATTTTCATCTGCCACTCCTTGGCTCTTCAGCCCATCCAATCAATTCTAATTTATAGTGAACTCTATTTCTCCTCTCTTGTTCCCTCGAATTTGAAAATCTCCATCCCACATACTCTCCCTCCATCAGTTTGCTCAACCTAATCCTTCCTATACCACAACCTGAAGGGTCTGGTTCATGCTGGTTAACAGGCCCACACTTGAGGGGGGGGGGGGGGGGGTTCTAATTGAAACAAACAATACTGAATCCTGAACGGCCTGAACAGAGTGGAAGTTGGGAAGATGTTTCCATTGGTTGGAGAGACTAGAACCAGTGGGCACTGCCTTAGAGTAAAGGGAAGACCTTTCAGAATGGCGGTGAGTGGTGAATCTATGGAATTCACTGCCACAGAAGGCTGTGGAGGCCTGGTCATTGAGGATATTTAAGACTGAGATGGAGACTTTGAGTATCAAGGGGATAAGAGGGTTACGGGGACAAAGTGAGAGAATGGGGTTGAAAAACCTATCAACCATCATTAAATGGTGGAACAGGCCCAATGGGCTGAATGGCCTAATTTCTGCTCCTATGTCCTATGGTCTCTTGCTGTCCTGGACACAGACTGTGAGAATTGGAAGCAGGAGTAAGCTATTTGGTCTTTCAAGCCTGCACCACCATTCAACAGATCATAACTGGATATGAATCTGCCAACATCTACGTGGATGGGCTGGGACATTTTCACTGGAACATAGGAGGCTGAGAGGTGACCTTACAGAAGTTTATAACATCACAAGAGACATAGCTGAGTTGACCGCCGGGTATCCTTTCCCTAGGATGGGGGTTTCAAGATTAGGCAGCCAATTTGAAGGTTTGAGGAGAAAGATTTTAAAAAGGTATGAAAGGTACCTTTTGTTTTATACACAGAGAGTAGTTTGTGTGTGGATGAATATCCAGAGGAAGTGGTGGATGCAGGTACAGTAACAATGTTTAAAAGGCATTTGGATAAGTACATGAATAGGAAAGGTTTGGAGGGGCATGGGCCAAACACAGGCAGCTGTGACTAGTTTAGTTTGTGAATATATTCAGCATGGACTAGTTGGTCTGAAGGGTCTGGTTCTGTGCTGTATGACTCTGTAACTGTCCTATACTGGTCTTAAAATCATTTTCTTGCCTTTCCCCATAAACATTCACTTATTTGATGTTCAAAAATCAGATGGATGCAGCCTTGGATATATTCAATGACCCCTAACTGCACGAAGATATCCCCACTTCTGACCTCAACTCCTCTTGCTAATATAACACTTGCCTTGCCGATTGCTTGCTGCACCTGTCTGACAACTGGCAGTGACTGGTGTAGAAGGACACTGAGCTCCCTTTCTACATCCACACATCATTCCTGATGAAGGGCTCGTGCCCGAAACGTCGACACTCCTGCTCCTTGGATGCTGCCTGACCTGCTGTGCTTTTCCAATGCCACACTTTGACTCAGATCTCCAGCATCTGCAGTTCTCCCTTTCACCACATCCCAATACATCATGGTTTAAACAATACACCTCCTTTCTGCCTTTTTTCACAGCAAAGGCTATAACTTCACATTACAGCACTGTATTTACCATGTGTTGGAAATTGTGGTATTCTCTACATCGGGGAGACAGAGCATAAACATGGGAATGGTTCGCTGAGCATTGTAGCCGGGTTCGCAGAGGCTGACCATACCTCCCCAGGAGAGAAAGTGAGGACTGCAGATGCTGGAGATCAGAGCTGAAAGTGTGTTGCTGGAAAAGCGCAGCAAGTCAAGCAGCATCCAAGGAGCAGGAAAGTCGACGTTTCAGGCCTGAGCCCTTCTTCAGGAATGGCCCCCTAAATGCAGGAAGATATCCCCACTTCTGAACTCAATTCCTCTTGCTAATATACCACTTGCCTTGCTGATTGCTTGCTGCACCTGTCTGACAACTGGCATTGACTGGTGTTGAAGGACGCTGAGACCCCTTTGTACATCCACACATCATTCCTGAAGAAGGGCTCAGGCCCGAAACGTCGACTCGCCTGCTCCTTGGATGCTGCATGACCTGCTTTTCCAGCAACACACTTTCAGCTCATACCTCCCCAGTCACCATCCATTTTAATTCCTGTTCCTACGCCCTTTCTGACATGACCATCTTTGGTCTCTTGCATTGTCACAACAAACTAAACTGCAACCTGGAGGAACGACTCCCCATCTTCCACCTGGGCAGCCTACAGCCCAGAGGACTCAACATAGAGTACCCCATTTTCAAATAACTTCATTTCCTATCCACAATTCCCTTCTCAGCCTTGACCCTTCCTTTCCACTCCTCTCTGCCACCAACCAGATTCCTTCCTCCTATTGACCCATCAGGTCGTACCCTCCACCCGTCTTCACCTATCCCCACTTCACCATTGTGTCCCCAGCACACCCTGTCTCTGTATCTCTCCCTACATCCACCCCCAGTTATGAACAAAGGTTACACCCAAGATGTCGACTTCTCCACCTCCTGATGTTGCCTGGCTTGCTGTGTTCTTGCAGCCTCCTGCCTGTCTATTTTTCCGATTATGACACAGACCTGGACTAACATTTTCAGAGTCTTTCCCCTCCCGGATTCACTCCCTTTCCTTCAGTTGCTGCAAGTCAACTCCAGAATGAAAAAGAATTGGAAAAGGGGGTGAGAAAAGAAAATACCGCACTCGCAGATATTGGACAGAGGAAAGAATTTGCAATCTGGGTGAAGCTCAATCTTCATTGTGGCTCGACATTTTATTGCTTTTGCATTTTGTCTCGCTGCTCAACTTTTGTCCATCTTTTCCCAATGTTGAGAGAGTGTGTGCCCCAGTGAGCTGACTGTGGGAAGGAGCTGTAACCAGTTACACAGATTGAAGAAACGTTACACTATTCGCAGCAGAGAGTAACTGTGCACGTTTCCTGAGTGTGATCACAGTTTCACTTGCTGATCAGAAACAAGGAGCCAAAAGGACACCACAACTGTGGAGAAGTCGTGGAAATGTGGGGACTGGGGAAAGGGATACCATTCTCTGTTGGCACCGGAGATTCATGAGCTCAGTCGCATTGGGAAGAGGCAGTTCTTCAAAACATTATTACAACATTATTTCCCATTGACAAAAATACATTCACACTGCCTGATTACCTTGAACGTATACAAGTGCCCTGTCATAACATCTTTATTTATAGCTTTCGACATTTTCCCTATGACATATGGTAAGGGAAATGGTCTGCAGTTTCCCATTCTCTGTCTCCCTTTTTGAAGAAAAGAGTTTACACAATTTAAAGAAACCTTCCCTGAAACTAATGACGTTGTGGAAAATTAAAACCAATGCGTTAACTATTTCACTGGTTAGTGTTTCTTTAAGAGTCTTAGATGAAATCTTTCAGGTACCCGGAAGTTGTCAAATCATAGTTCCAACAGTTTACTCAGTACTACTTCCCTGGTAATTGTAATTTTCTTCAGTTCCTTCCTCCCTTTCAATTCCTGATTTACAGCTAGTTCCAGGGTGTTACTTGTATCCTCCCTAGTGAAAACAGATTCAAGCTCTTTTTTAATTCATTTGCCATCTCTTTATCCTCCGTTATTGAATCCCCAGACTCATTTTCTATAGAACCAACACTTACTTTGTTAACTTTTTAAAAGAAAGCTGAAGAAACTTTCCTACCTGTTTTTGTATTTTTGGCTAACTTTCTAACCCTAATTGCTGTGCTACTGCCTGCATTATTTCAGCTGTTTTGCCCCAGCTCTCAACTCGAGCATCAACCTGTCTGCTTCTTCTATTAAACTTACCTTGATTAAGTGTTGCAAAACACACAAGGACAAGTTTTTCCTCTCCAGAATGTCTTGGTACTTAAAATGATAAAATTCACTTTGAAATATTGTTCATTCAAACTTTACTAAGCACATCCTACAGATTCAAAATTCAACAATGAGATGCACTTTTGTTACAATCATTCAGTTTGAAGAAAAAAACTATTAACTTTGAAGAGAAGTTTGAAAACCCAGTCATTAACTGGAAGAACAGCTCTTTTTTTTGTTTAAAAATGTGAAAACCTAATCAACAGGAGTAACTTAGCAGAATAGTGTGTATGGCATTAAATTGTAAATCTAGTTTTCTTTCCTTCCCTGCCATAGTTCCCACAAATCTTTATATGAATCTTGATAGTTCATTCACTTTTTGGGAATAGTCTAAGACAGGCAATATCTTTCTAGGATTCACTTGAATTCTTCTCAGGATTCCAAGAACATCTGGTAATTTTATGAGGATGCCTCCATTAGCTTTTGGCTAAGTGAACTTCTAGATTTCGTTTGAGACTTCAAGGTTTAGACTGATCAGTTTGAATGTTGGTTGGAAAAACCTCTGGTTCCTCATGGCTCTTTGTACTTTTAATCTCACAGCACCTAGTGTGTGAGTGACTAAGCTGCTGCAGAACACAAACTGCTTTCTGTCAGCAATGCAAACTCCACGGTGGGTTGTTTGAGTGTTCTTACCATCTGGAAAAATGATGGGGCAATCTCAGTCAGGATAGCACAACAACACTCCTTCTCAGGAGGCTCACGCAATTCGGTATATCAATAATGACCCTCACCAACTTTTACAGATGCACTATAGAAAGTGTTTTATCTGGATGTGTAACGACCTAGTCCAGCTACTGCTTTGCTCAGAATGGTAAGATACTACAGAAGGTTGTATGCACATTGCAGACCATCATGGAAGTCAACCTACCCTCCACGGTCACCACCTACACTTCACTTTGCCGCAGAAATGCTGCCAAAATCATCAAATTCTCCTCCAACCCCCTAATGCTCTCTCACAACATCTTTGGTCAGGCAGAAGATACAGAATCTGGAAACACATGCACCAACAGGTTCAGAAAGAGCTCCTTCCCTGCCATTGTTAGACTGATGAATGGACTCTCTTTGTACGTATGGAATGATCTGCAGATAAAGTGGTGGAGGCTGATACAATTACAATATTTATAGGGGATCTAGATGGGTGAATGAATTAGGAAGGGTTTACAGGGATGTGGGCAAATGTTGGTAAATGGGACTAGATTTATCCAGGTTAACTGGTCAGCATGAACGAGTTAGACTGAGGGGTCTGTTCCCATGCTGGACATCTCTATGTCTCTTTGTCCAGTGCCCACTTACCGTCCCCTTCGATAACAGCATAATTGGAAGTATATGACATAGCTGCAACACACAATTACGACAATTAATTATAATCGAATGTGAGAAAACCACGAAAAGCACGTTGAATGTTTAACAATTTAATAACACTGGACAAATCTCTGACCCTTTTCACGTTCTAGTTCTGATAAATGCCATGAGGATCAGAAAGCCTTATGAGAGAGCGAATCTGAAACCCTTTCGCTTGCATTCTACACTCTCCGCCGCCAATTGGTACAAGTGTACAGTGCCTTCCCTCTTCTCTCTCCCTCCCAGGATGAGGAATAGAAAGTGGGGGGATATTGCTTTGCTCCCAGATGTTGCTCAGAGTTGGGGGTATCAGTTTGAAACTGATCGGGCTACTTCCGCATTGTGACGTCCACATACGAGGGCGGGACGTCCGGAGGTAGCCGGCCGATGACAATCCCGTGTTCCAAGATGGTTCTCTCCTATTGGCCACATGTCATGACATCACACAGGTCAATTGTGAGCCAATTGGAATGCCTGGATGGCTGGAAGGCGATTGTTCCGCGTGTCAATCAGAGCCGCCGTATTGACTGACTGCGGAAGTTTGACCAGGAGCCTCTGAAGCTGATGTTACTCCTCTCCCCGCTTCCCCCCGAATTAAGGTTGAGCTTCACCTCGGACTGCAACTTCCTTTCTCTGTCCACCATCTATGAGTACGGCACTTTCTTTTTTCACCCCCCCTTTCCATTCTGGGGTTAAACTGCTCGGTTACTGACTCTTTATTCCATCCAGTCCATGCTGAACATGATTCTAAACCTAACTAGTCTCCACCTGCCTGGAAGTGGTCTCCCATTTCAGGGAGAAATTCGGAATGTATTCCTTTCTTGTTAGTCTGTGGAATGCTCCCCCACAGATAGTAATGGAGACTGGCTCATGGAATATATTCAAGGCTTAATTGAAGAGAATTTTAAATGACAGGGATATGAAAGGTTATGGAGAACAGCAGGAAATGGAGTGAAGGCCAAAGCAGTACTGACATGGTCTTTGGAACAGCAGAGCAAACCCCAGGAGCTGAATGGCTCACTCCTGGTTCAATCTGTGACAAGCTGTGTCCAGGGCAGGAAGAGGCGAGCATAGATCCATCAGTCAATATTTTTCAGCATTTATGGAGAATTTGGAACATGGGGCAATAATACCTAGTGAGGATGGAGGGAGACTGTGGTATTTAGATTCAAATTCTGGGGGGAGGGAGAGCAGAAAGAATGTTCCACAGGAACCAAAACTGTCTGTTTGGAGTTTCTATCCTGCGTAGACAGTGATGTCTTCTGTAATCTCCATTTTGCAGGATATGAGAACGGATGGAATTGCAGCCAGTAATCTCAAAACAAGATCTGATCGAGCCAATCGATTCACTGGCACAGGAATGTTATCAGCCTTTTGAATCTCACTGGATATTTTATTTGTCTTCTGTCCTGCCTGCTTTGAAAGGTTTCAAACTTCAGTGAGACCGAAGTACACAGACCTCAGTGAGCGTGTACCAGTGAACTGACTGTAGGAAGAGCTTTAAGCGGGTACAAAGACTGAAATAGCAACACCTCATTCGCAGCAGCAAGACATAGAACATGTTCTATTTGTGAGTGGTCCTTCAACTGGTTGTTGACACTAGAGGGCGGTGGGGATTCCCACGTGATGGAGAAACAGTGGAAATGTGGGGACTGCGGGAAGGAATTCAACTTCCAGAGTTTGCGAAAGCCATCGCCACCATCACACTAGGGAGAGGCCATTCACCTGCTCAGTGTGTGGGAAGGGGTTCACCCATTCATCTGCCCTGGTGACCCCCCAGCGGGTCCAGACGGGAGGACAAGGCCTTTCACATGCAACGTGTGTAGGAAGGCGTTCGTTCAGTTATCCACTCTGCATAGTCACCAGCGGGTCCACTCTAGGGAGAGGCCTTTCACCTGCTGTGTATGTGGGAAAGCATTCAACCGGTCTTCCAACTTCCAGAGTCACCAGTGGGTCCACACAAGGGAGAGGCCGTACACCTGCTCTGTCTGATGGAAGGCGTTCGTTCAGTTATGCACCCTGGTTACCCACCAGCGGGTCCACACCAGGGAGAGGCCGTTCACCTCTGTGTGTGGTAAGCACTTTCAGCGCTTCATCCACCCTGCAGTGTCACCGGGGAGAGACTATTCACCTGCTCCATGTGCGGGGAGGGCTTCAATGATTCATCTTCTCTGCAGAGACACCACGGGTCCACACCGGGGAGAGGCCGTTTACATGCTCCATTGGCGGGAAGGCATTCATTCAGTCCTCCAACCTGCAGAGTCACCAACAGGTCCACACCGGGGAGAGACCATTCGCCTGCTCAGTGTGTGGGAAGGGGTTCATTGATTGGTCTTCCCTGCGGAGACACCAGCCTATCTACAAGTGCGGGAAGGGATTCAGTCAGTCATACCATCTGGTCAGACACCAATCCAGTCACACTGAGTAGCAAACGTTTGGATGCTTTGTGGGTGTTACTTGTATTAATATTCAAGAGGGCATACATTGCCTGGTGAGTTGAGCAACTGTTAAGACACACTTACTGATTTGGAACATGGACTGAAGTCAGGAGGTGTATATCTGTCATGTTTGACGCTGAAGAAACCTGCCCTGTGTAAAGATTGGCTCCGGTTTCTCCGACCCCACAAGGCTGGCAGGACGATGACGTGGTGTGAGATATTGTATTGTAGGTCTCTTTACTAACCCACTCTCAAACTCTTTCTATTAAGTCATTCATAAGTCTTTTCTAACTTGCTCACAGGAGCCCTGTATCTAATAATATTGCATTCCCATTTCATTCACCCATAACTCTTTCCTGTAACATAGCTTGCTTCATTCATTCATTCACTCACTCACTCACAGTTTTGTAGTATATTTTACTATTACAAAATAGAATAAGCTAAAACACTCATTACTGCTTTTTCACACCTTCATCCCTTACCAGCTCTTGCTACAAGCAGTGTTTAGGCCTATTTCTGCATCAAATGCTACCTCTCAATAACTGTCAACATGTTTTCAGAACAATACCTCCCTGCCATCTTATCACCATGAAAGAATACGATATTAATCAGCCCTTGCCAACCATCTATCAGGACCTGAATAAATACATCAATACATAAATACATCAGTTTCCCTGACTCGCAGCCACTGTCCCCTTTAAGAAGCTGACTATCGAGACTGCGCTTCCATGAAATTGCAGGAATGAATGAAACTCTCACTGGCAAATACTAAACAAGTCTCCCAACCCAGCTGCAGTAAACAGTTTAATTCCGTTTATTCTTTTATTCAGTGCAGGTACAATGGCTAATTTATTTAGAGCACACAGGCCGAGTAATTTTACTAACATTTGCTGACTTAAAAGACAAAAGGACTGTCACCTCTTAGTTCTGCAAGCAGACCACACAGACAATCTCAATCCCATCGGGAGTAGCAGCCAGCGTTTGTGTACAATAGATAAAACAATGGGACACCATAGTGATGGAGTGTTAATCTCTATAAGAACTGTGTGTAAAGAGGCTGCTGTAAGGATGGTATTTCGGGTTTCCATCACCACCTCAAACTTGTACAACTTGTGGTTGCTGAATAAAGAGGCTGTTTTCACCAGTTGCTGATTTTGGTCGCTATTTGAACACGATCCCACAACGGGAACAGAGAATTCTTGCCCAGTGCTGAAGGATGGATAAAAAGGAAAACTAAAGTTTCTGACGGCGGCTGACAATCCGAGTGGTGTTTGTGAGAAATGCCCAGAGCTATGTGGAAATTGTCAGGGTCTGGGTGACCCAACGATATTCCCAGGCTCTGAGCCTCACAACGAGTGGCAAGGTAGAGGACAGAATGTGGACATGGGTTATGACCCCACTATAGAGCTGGACAGCACAGAAACTGACCTTTCCATCCAACGTGGCCATGATGGCCAGATATCTGAAATTAATCTCATCCCATTTGCGTGCAATTGACCCATATCTCTCTGAACTCACCTCTCCATCCAGATGCCTTTGAAATGTTGTAATTGTACCAGTCCCACCACTCCCTCTGGTAACTCATTTTGTACGTGCACCACCTTCTGTGTGAAAAGGTTGCCACTTAGATCCCCTTCTCTCTCTTTTCCCTCCTTCCCCCCCACCTTAAACCTATGTCCTCTAGTTTTAAACACCAATGAGTCTGATTCCTTGCTGTACAGCTCTATGACTCTTGTGTAAGTGATAATATATTGGTGGTACACACTTGATGGGCCACAGGGCCTTTTCTGTACTGTATGATTCTGTGATCAGAAAACTCCCGTAGGGTTCCACAAAAGCATGTCTCTCTGTGCCTTTCTGAAACAGACACCATTTATAACAGATTAATGCAATAATAACCTTAACATGGAATTTAAGAACAGACATTCCATTTGAGCACGTTCCTTCTGTGCTGAAACCATTCTGTTGTTTGTGGGAGATCAGGCTGAGGAGCTTTAACTATTTAGGTTTAGATGTTACGCATATAAGTCTGGAATAACAGTAGATTAGGAATCGTGTTCAGAGAGAATAGTACTCCAAGCCTTTCTAATCCTGTTGTGTTAACGAGAGAGAGAGAGGATGTCGCGTCTACAGATCCGACAGAAGAGTTGTGCAGCTTGTTCGGTCAGTTGAGTTGGTTCTGCTCTCAGACAAGACTGGATGTTAATTTTGATGGATTCCTATTAAACACTACATCAGAACACTCCAAATCCAAGGAATGTGTCATGAGCAGATCAAAGATAACATTTGGAGAAATAGGTCCTGACATTTCTATCCTTGTGTGGGCTGGGGGGGGGGGGAGAAGTCTTCACATCAGGAAACATGCATGGAATGAGAAACAGTTCATGTCCAAAGTCTGATTTCACTCTTGTTCAGAACTGAATGGTGCTGGAAAATGCTCGTTTTTATGTCCTTGCCAGAGGGGAGAGTAAGAGCGAGGGTAACATGGTGAGAGTACCTAGAGCCAAAGGCAGAGATTGGTAATGATGGTGAAGAAGCGATTGAGGTATCATATAGGTGTTAATGGAAGGGAGAAAGCATCCACACTGCTCAGAACAAAGTCAACAAGACCCACCTGTGTGGGCAAATGGAACAAAATTGGAGAAGACTAAGCAGGGCAGATTGATACAGTGAATGTATCAGCTGCTAAACAAATAGTCCCAGGAATGCAGCACATAATTCCTTGAAAGTGGAGTTGGAGGAAGACAGGATTGTGAAGAAAATGCTTGCTTTCGTTGATCACAGCATTGAGGAGAGGCGTTGGGACGTCCTGTTGTGGCTGTACAGGACATTGGGATGATTACTTTTAGGACACGGCATGGCAGTCTGGTCACCATTCATTTGGAACGACCCTGTTAAACTTGAGAGGCTGCAGAAAAGATTTACAGGGATGTTGCCAGGACTGGAGGTTTTGACTTATAGGAAGATGCTGGGGCATTTTTACCCTGAGCATCGGAGTTGGAGGGGTGACCTTATAGAGGTTTATAAAATCATGAGGGGCAAGGATATGGCAAATTGCCAAGGTCCTTTTCCCAGGGATGGGGAGTCCAGAGCTAGAGGGTATAAGTTGAAGGTGAGAGGGGGAAAAATTTACAAAGGTGCAACTTTTTCCTGCACAGGGTGGTGTGTGTGTGAAACAATCTGCCAGAGAAAGTAGTGCAGGTGGGTACAATTACAACATTTAAAACCAAAATATTCCTCCAGTCACCTTTTAAAGGGATATGGACCAAATCCTGGAACTTGGGACTGGCTCAGATTGGGATATCTGGTCAGCATGGATGAGTTGAACCAAAGGGTCTGTTTCCGTGCAGAGTGACTCTATAAGTCTATAACTCTATTACCAAAACCAGACCTTTTTACTGATGATCTTCCTGCTGGGTTTTTAGTGTACCCAATTTCAGGAGATTTGTGGTGGGTAAAAGTGGCACATATCCCTGATCCTGGGAATCCTGGAAAATATTAAGGGGCTGTTAAATGTACTCCAACTTTGGGAACACTGGGTCTTGTGGAAGCTGTGCATTTGTCAAATATTTTCAGAAATTCTCTTCAACTGGCAGACTACAAACAATTTTCCCATGGAATGTTACACAGATATTAAGAATGTTACCTTGTAAAACGTTTTCCTGAAAATGAAGAATTCAACTTGCTGACATGAAACAAATGTTGGAGAGAAAGGAAACTGCCAAGATCAAAAAAGTTGATGAAAGTCAACACTTGGATCTAGAAACACCCAGAAGAGGGGTGTCTCATACCTATTCCTTCAATTAGTTTTGAAATATTGTTTGTGTGACTTAATAATTAAGTCATACCCAGCACATAGAAAGATGGCTATGGGTATTGGAGGTCAGTCATCTCAGCTCCAGGACGTCTCTGCAGGAGTTCAGAGGGTAGTGTCCTTGGCCCAACCATCTTCATCAATGACCTTCCTCCATCATCAGAAGTGAAGATGTTTGCCAATAATTGCACAATGTTCAGCACGATTTACAACTCCTCCCAAATTGAAGGAGTTCAGTTTGAAATGTGACAAGATCTTAATAATATCCAATGGGTTGGTGAGTGGCAAGTAACATGTGCCATGCAAATGCCGAGCAATGACTCATCCACAAAAGAGAGTTTGACCACTGCCCCGTGATATTCAACAGTATTACAGTCACTAAGTACCCCACTATCAACATCCTTGGGGTTTACTATTTACCAGAAACGCAACTCGACTAGCCACATATATATAGTGGCTAGAAGAGCAGGTCAGAGGTCAGGAATACTGCAGTGAGTAAGTCCACTCCTGACTCCCAAAACCTGTTTATCTTCGACAAGGCACAAGTCAGCAGTGTAATGGAATACTCTCCCACCAGTTTGGATGGGTGCAGCTTCAACAACATTCAAAAAACTTGATACCATCCAGGATTACATCAATGCACATTGCTGACTATAAACTGAGAGTTTAAAACAATTCATTTTAACAAGATTACTATAGATGTATGCTGGAGATATGGTGAATTATAAATGGAGTCTATGCCGAGCAATCTGCCTCTTGTTAATTATTGGTTAGTTGTTTTCTGTGTAAATAGCAATTTCAATTATCCATTGATTTGATTTAAGGGATGAAAACAGCATAGGATTTTATTACTTTTAAAAATAATATCTAATAATTAGAAAGATGTGACGTTGAATTTCTCAATGCTGGATTCTAATGGAAATGGGTCTCACTGAACTGGGAAAAAAAACAACTCTGCAATCCACTTAGAATAAATGAAGATTAGAAACTTCATAGATCAAGTGAAGATTTTTTGAACTATTTTAGAAAAGTTGAATTAGCAATTTATGAAAGATGTTCCAGAGCTACTAGTAGCAGCTCAAGGCATTGGACATTGAGTTTTAATCTGTAAACCGGACATTCAATTGATGAAATTCAGTTTTGAAACCTGTACTGAGTATCTCACACTTTAATTGCTTACACAGCCCCTAGTGGTCACAATCTATCATTCCATGTTAAGGTTTGAACCCAGCAAAAGCATTTACTTTTGCTTTTATTGGGTGTAAGACTACCCTAGCTCCATGGGAAATCAAACTAAGAATTTGGTTCAAAAATAAGAAAAAGTGCAATTGGGAAGAATTGGGTTGAGACTGAGGGAATGGTGTTGAGTGGAATGCTAAGGCCATTAGATGTTTGTTGCTTCTGATCTTTAAATAACCTAGGAATCAAACCAATTGCAGCTTTTATCAAATTTCCATAAAACTACAATAGACAGCATTACGTACTCTACGTGCTAAAGATATACAGGCAATTTAAATGAGTTATGGGAAAGAAAACGAGTGAAAACTAAAATTTAAACTGAGATTAAAAGTTATTCGCATGAGTCAAATGATAGTACACTGTTTGTACTGTTTAATAAGAGACATAGTTTTGAAGTATTGAAATATAACCAGAACACTGGGACAAGAGCATTTTTGCCTTGTTTAAATATTGCTGCTTATCTGGGACAGTATGTTCAGTTTAGTTACAATGCCACAAAAATGGATAAATATTTTTTGGGAAATTTGGAAATAAGAGCAGCAAATGTGAAGGGGAAGGATGTGCTATGGGGAATTTTGGACAAGTATAACTTTTATAGCAGTAAAAAGGAGTCATCGACACACAAGTTTAGATTGCTAAGGAAGGTCGATCAGTTGAACTGCAGCTTGCATTTGACAAATAGGAAGCAAATATGCCAATACACAAATCTAGGAAACTGAGGTATGTGTTAGCTGAAGCCAAGTTTTTTAATACTGTTAGGTTGGTTGAACACGTCACTGTTTAGGCCGCTTTTGGAATATTGCGTGCAGTTCTGGTCTCCTTCCTATCGGAAGGATGTTGTGAAACTTGAAAGGGTTCAGAAAAGGTTGACAAGGATATTGCCAGGGTTGGAGGATTTGAGCTATAGGGAGAGGTTGAATAGACTCTGGGTGTATTCCTGGGGCATTTGAGGCTGAGGGGTGAACATTATAGAGCTTGATAAAATCATGAGGGGCATGGATAGGGCGAATAGACAAGATCTTTTCCCTGGGATGGGCAAGTTCAGAATGAGGGCAGAGGTTTACGGTAAGAGGGAAAAGATATAAAAAAGACCTAAAGGGCAACTTTTTCACTCACAGGGTAATGCGTGGTTGGAATGTGCTACCATTGGAAGTGTTGGAAGCTAGTACAATTGCAACATTTTAAAAGTCATCTGGAAGGGTATATGAATAGGAAAGATTTGGAGGGATTTGGGCTGGTGCAGGCAGGTGGGATGAGATTAGGTTGGGATATCTGGTCAGCATGAACGAGTTGGACCGAAGGGTCTGTTTTCATGCTGTACATCTCTATGACTCCATGACAAAGTAGCCTGCTTGATTGGCACCATATCCACATACATCCACTCCCTCTGTCCCACTGTTCAGAAGCAATAGTATCCACTATCTACAAGATGCACCACAGAAATTCACCAAAGATCCTTGGAAAATGTCTTCCAAATCAACAACCATCTCTATCTAGAAGTGATTTGGAGATGCCGGTGTTGGACTGAGGTGTACAAAGTTGAAAATCTCACAACACCAGTTTATAGTCCAACAGGTTTATTTGGAAGCACTAGCTTTATGTGTGCTTCTCCTTCATACTCCACAACCACCTGATGAAGGAGCAGCGCTCCAAAAGCTAGTGCTTCCACATATACCTGTTGGACTCTAATCTGGTATTGTGTAATGTTTAACCCCATCTAGAAGGACCAGAACAACACATACTTGGGAACACAACCTTTTGCAAATAACTTCCTAGCCACTCACCATCTTGACTTGGAAACCTATTGCTGTTCCTTCAGTGTTGCTGGGTCCATGTCCTGGAATTTACCTCCCTAAAGGCATTGTGGGTCACTGTACAGTGTGTGGACCACAGCAGTTGAAGAAGGCAGGCCACCACCATCTTTTCAAGGGGAACTAAATGCTGGCTAGCCAGTGATGCCCATGTACCACGAGTAATGTTTAATAAATGATCGAAACAGAGGGTTGGAATCTGCAACCTAAAGAAAACACTAGAAAAGAGAGATAGATGGAGGGCACTGTTTCGGTCTTTACTTGAGGACAGAGAAAGTGATATACTGACACTGAATTGGAAACAGAGTTTAGAATTAAACACTTGTAGTGTTTAACTCAGTGCATAAATCGAAACTCGATTAAAGATTGGCTCTTGACATATACTTCACCAACACATCAATAGGACGTTAAGAAAGCATAAGGAACACTGGATTTCACCACGTTAATGGCGGCTGTAGCTCCCACAATCCTATGCGGTCCAGAAATCACTATCTGCCGGCAGTGCGGATGCATGCAGTAATGGAGGTGCTGGTGCGCATGTGTGAGATCGACATAAGGCCCCGCCCCTCATTGTTTTGATGGACGGGGAATCGACCTTTGGTCAACCCTGGAGGACCGGAAGGAGATTGGTCCTCCTGCCAATCAGAGCCCCGCCCCCCATGCTGCTCTTTTTCTGAATGAAGAATAAGCTTTATCCCAGCCTTCTTCTGTCCAACATTTGTGAGCACAATGCTCTGTTTTCTCACCCTCCCCTTTCTTTTCCATTTTTTTCTCTCCCTGGGGTTTAACTGTTGGTTTGCAGGAGCTGGAGGGAAAGCAAGTCAATCCGGAGAAGCGGATAGACGCTGGAAAATGTTGGTCCAGATCTGTGTGACAGGCTGTGTTTCCTCAACTTGACACATTTAATTGTCTCTTGATCTGCCATAAGGACAGATGCAAGTATACTGAATCTATATGAGAAATAAAGTGCTGGCCAGGAGTCAGATTCCCACTGAGGGCTGTTTGTGAGAGCATTTTGATTTGATTTAATTTGATTTATTGCCACGTGTACCACGTTCAGTTGGTAGAGTTGTGGATTGTGTGCAGGGCTGTTGTAGGTTGCAATGAGACATTGACAAGATGCATAACTGGGCTGATAAGTGGCAGATGGAGATCAACCTGGAAAAGTGTGAAGTCATTCACTGTGAAAGGTCAAATTTGAATGCAGAATACAGAGTTAAAGGCAGAATTCTTGGCAGTATGGAGGAACAGAGGGATGTATGGACCCATGTCCACAAATCCCTCAAAATTGCCACCCAAGTTGATAGGGTTGTTAAGAAGGTGTATGTTGTGTTTGCTTTCATTAGCGAGATATTGAGTTTAAGAGGTGCAAGGTTATGTTGCAGCTCCATAGAATCCTGGTGAGACCACACTTGGAATAATGTGTTCCATTCTGGTCGCCTCATTATTGGAAAGATGTGGAAACTTAGAAAAGGTGCAGAGGAGATTTACTTGCATGCTGCCTGGGCTGGAGGGTTGAGGCAGCCAAGGCTTTTCTCACTGGAGTGAAGAAGAATGAGAGGTGACTTGATAGAGGTGTGCAAGATATTGGGGATGGGGTGTGTGTGGCGGTGCAGTGCCATCAGGTAGAGGGCTACTTCAAGGGTAGCAAGGGCTTATCTGCTGCATGTCATGGGCTTTAGGAAGGGAGGGGACTGGGAGTGATAGATGAATGATACCGCCTACCTGACATAGCAGCTCCCAGTCCAGGATAACAGCAACCAGGGGTAGACTTTGTGGGCACAGATAAAATAGGTGCCATTGTAAGTTCGGAGATGGAGTGTCTGGGTCCCTGTCCAGCTGGTGAGGAAGGTGGTATTCTGGGTGATCCTGTCAGTTTAAAATGCTGCCATCTGCAGCAGATCGGCGTGTGTGGGAGTTAGGAGCAGGGAGTCAATGCACTGGCTGCAGCCAGCCTCCCATCCGGATGGCTGTGTGTGTTTCAAACAGATGGATCCCGCAGGTGGCCCGTGTGGGCTGGTGTCAGCAATGGTCAGGGCTGGGGGCTCATGGGAGGGCTTGTAGGCCGGGTAAAACCACTCTTTCAATTTGTCCAGGTGGTAACCCGCAGACATACAGCAGGCTGGGCTCTTGTCTCCATATTTGGTCGTTGCTGGTGGTATTTTGAGTGTGGTAACCTCCGGGGACCTGTCTGATTCCAGCCACCATTCCGCCTTGTCAGAGATGTTAAAAGGGATTGGGGCTAAGGGAATGCCCCCATGAGAGTGGACAGGGACTCTAGTGCAGACCCAACAGTGGGTCTGGTTGAATCTCTGGGCATACTGATGGGCCATTCTCAGGAAGGTGTTAGCCCACAAGTCACACCGGATTATTAAATATCTCGCGCTTTGTCCCTGTTTACCAGCAAGTCACAGTGTGATGGTCAGGCCGTGGGTGCTGATGCTGAGGCGAGCAGCTGGATCCATCCTCGGTGGGTGGAGTAGTGTCTTCTTCTCTCTCTGGTCCGTGTTCATTGGGTTGTGGAGCCCTCTTGCAGCGGGTGGCATGTGTCCATTTGAGCCGTCCTTCCAGTTTCACAGCTGTCCAGGTTGTCAGCAGGATGAGGTACGGGCCTTTCCAACTCGGGAAGAGGGAGTCCTTTTCAAGTGATGTTATCATGATGTAGTCCCTGAGTTGGAACGGATGAATGGGCACTGATTGGGATGTGGGCAATGCAGCCCTGACCTGATCATGCGTAACACTAATGCTCCTGCTAAGGGCCTGGACACACTGCAGGGTCTCTTGTGTCAGTATCTGTGGAGAGTTTAGGAGGCCTGGTATCGGTGGGCATAGGTCACCCCATAAGCATCTCAAAACGGGTGAGCCCAGTCATGTGGTTTGCCTGCACAGGTATAGTATACAGGGCAAGTGGCAAGGCGTCTGGCCTGGTCAGTCCTGTGTCCTGGGTGATCTTGGTCAGTGTGGTTTTAAGGGTGCTATTCATCCGCTCGACCATTCCTGATGACTGAGGTTGGTAGGGGGTGTAGTGTCGCCACGGTATCCCTAGTGCCTCGCTAATGCTAGTCGTGAGCCTAGCAGTGAAGTGAGTCCCCCTGTCAATCTCTATGCTACCAGGAACTCCAAATCTGGGAATGACATCCTTTAGGAGGCATTATACTACCGTGTGTGCATTGTCCTTTTCTTGTGGGAAATGCTTCCACCCATTTGGAGAACAAGTCTATGATGACCAGGATGTACTTGTAACCCTGTTTTTGGGGCATGTGTGTGAAGTTAACCTGTAAGAGGCTGAACGGTCCTTCAGGAACTGGCAGATGGTCATACTTGGCAACTGGCTTCCCTGCATTGTTCTGCAGGCAGATGAGGCACTGTGATAGCAGGGCTTGGGCAGCAGCAGTGAATCCTGGTGCATACCAGGACTGAATCAGTATGCATCATACCTTCTTGCCAGTGTGGTCAATGCCGTGGGCTGCTAGGGCCAGTGTGTGCTCTTGGACAAATGATGTGGCCATCAGGGTGTATTAGCAGGTTAAGCGAAGGAGATTGTGTGGCCCCACTGTGGGCCCAACTGTCCTTTCCCTGCTGTGGAGAAGTTTCTTGAGTAGCTCGCACTGCCTCCATGGGCTCAGGGAATACTGGGGTCTTCGCTATTCTGGGATCCTGCAGGATGTAGATGGTGGGGTGCAGTGCGACTTCCGGGCTGCTGTGTCAGCTGAGGCATTCCGGAGGGTGACCGGGTCAGTGGCAGAGGTATGGGCACGGCATTTGATAATTACTAGGGCTGAGGGTAACAGGACTGCTACCAGGAGGTTAGATATCAATGCAGCGTGTTGTAGTGGCCTCCCTGCTGAAATGATGAAGTCTGCCTGTTTCCAGAATGTGCCGAAATCGTGAATGACTCCGAAGGCATATCTGGAGTCAGGATCAATGTTTGCTGTGTGTCCTTTAGCAATGACACAAGCCCGAATGAGCACAAACAGCACCACAGCTTGTGCAGATGTGCCCCATCTGGCAGTGCAGCTAACTCTAGGACTGAGAAAGGAGTGCAGATGGCATACCCTGCCGGTGTGCAGTGTTCTGAGGGCCTGAAGGAGGAGCCATCTGTATCGAGTATGAGGTCAGGGTTGTCTAGAGGTGTTTCAGAGCGGTCAAGGTGCGGGGTGACGACCTGCTGGACAAGGTCTAAACAGTCGTGGTCATCCGTAATGGTGGTCAGAGTTAGTGGGAGTAGGGTGGCGGGGTTCGGGGCAGGGGCACATTGTAGGGACAGGTTGGCTTTAGGTAGTAAAGTGACCCCACAGCCAGTTCTCTGTATGGCAATGGAATGTTGCTGCTGGAAATCGAGTAATATGGTTACAATGATGTTAATTGGAAAACAGTTATCAGAGGAATGTCCTAATTCTCTACACAAAGCAACATTCTGACAGTATCGATGGATCATTTCTCTTTGCAGGGAGGTGCTAATGTCTCCTCTGAAGTGGTGAGTTGCTTCCATTATCCTGTCCTGGGAGTAGTGCTCTTGCTGGTGCCTCTCTGTCTGACCTGTCCTTTGTGTGGCTTTGGTGTTGCTGGGTTGTGAAGCTGCCCTCGGGGCTTTGGGATAGCGGTGGTGCTCTGTCATTGTTAGTGGGTGCTTGAAGTGTACAGGTATTCCCTTGTCTGCGAGTCCTGCCTAGTTTCACTTGTCAGCCTGCTTGGTCCCTGCTGAGGCATTCTGGGTGTTTTGGTACAGTTTGGCCAATTGTGGGCCTATTGTGGGTTGCCAGGGTGGCAGAACTTTTCTCACATACAATTACCAGGAATATTTGGAATCCTAGAGAGATGTTGCATGCCTTGGACTATTCCCAGAAAGTGAATGAACTATCAAGATTCATGTAGATATTCGTGGGAACTCTTGCAGGGATGTAAAGAAACATAGATTTACAATTAAGGCTATACATCCCATTCTGCTAAGTTAATCCAGTTAATTGGTAATTTTTAGATGTTTCAAAATGTGAAAAATTAACGAAGAGTTCTCTCAGTTAATCACTGGGTATTCAAATGTCTCTTCAGAATTAAAGATCATAACAAAACTGGGTGTCATTGTGGGATGTTGAATCTGTAGTATGTGTTTGGTAAAATTTGGATGAACAATATTTCAAAGTGAATTTTATCATGTTAAGCACTAACACTTTCTGGAGAGGACAGATTTGCCCTTGTGTGTTTTGCAACACTTATCCAAGCTTAGTTCTCTCGACTAAGCAGACAGGTTGATGCTAGAGTTGAGAGCTGTGGCAAAACGTCAGAAATAATGTAGGCAGGAACACAACAATTAGGGTTAGAAAGTTAGCCAAAACAATAAAAACAGGTAGGAAAGTTTTGTCAGCTTTTCTTAAAAAACGTTAACAAGTAAGTGTTGGTTCTGCAGAAAATGAGTCTGGGGATTCAGTAACGGAGGATAAAGAGATGGCAGATGAATTGGAAAGAGCTAGAATTTGACTTCACTCGAGAGGATAAAAGTAACACCCTGGAACTAGCTGTAAATCAGGAATTGAAAGGAGGGAGGAACTGAAAAAATTACAATTACTAGGGAAGTAGTACTGAGTAAATTGTTGAAACTACGAGCTGACAAGTCTGATTTCATCCTCGACACTGAAAGACAAACTAGCCAGTGAAATATTTAATGTATTGGTTTTAATTTTCCAAATCTCATTAGTTTCAGGGTCGTTTCTTTAGATTAGAAAAGTCCTTTCGTGAGACCGAGAACAGGAAACTGCAGACCGTTTAACTTAACATATGTCGTAGGGAAAATGTTCAAAGCTATTATTAAAGATATTATGATAGGGCACTTGTATAAGTTCAAGGTAATCAGGCAGCGTAAATGTGTTTTTGTCAATGAGAAATAATGTTGTAATAATTTTTTTGAAGAACGGCCTCTCCGCACTGCGACTGAGCTGATGAACCTCCAGTGCCGACAGGGAATGGAATCCCTTCCCTCAGTGTCGACATTTCCACAACTTCTCCGCAGTTCTGGTGACTTTTTGACTCTGTGTTTCAAATGAACAATTGAAAGTGTGATCACACTCAGGAAACGTGTACAGTCACTCCCTCCTGCGAATAGTGTAATGTTTCTTCAGTCTGTGTAACTGGTTAAAGCTCCTTCCCACAGTCAGCTCACGGGGAGACCCTCTCAGTCAGTGTAACTGGTTAAAGCTCTGCCCAGTCAGCTCACGGGGAGACTGTCTCAACAAGGAGAAAAGACATACAAAAGTTGAGCAGCGAGACAAAATGCAAAAGCAATAAAATGTCGAACCACAGGGGAAAAAATATTGTGACTCTACTCCTTTTCTTCTTTTTGGCATTTGGACACTTAAAATCTGTCAGTAACACCAGCATCTTAAAAGAACATACTGCGCATGTTTTCTGGTGTCAGCAAAACACCAGGTATGCTCATCGCAGTCCGCCAAAATAGGCACGCGATCTTCTTTTGATTGGCCAATAGGAAGTACTGGAGGACCGGAAAGAGTCTAGTCCTCCCGCCAATCAGAGTCACCCCATTGTCTGAATGCGGAAGTTTGACCATGAGCTTCTGAAGCTGCTGCTGTTTCTCTGAAAGAAGATCGAGCTTCACCCCAGAACCCTACTTCCTTCCTCTGTCCAATATCTGTGAGTACAGGTCGCTGTTTTCTCGCCGCCTTTTCCATTTTTTAAAAAATTCAGGGTTTCAATTGACTTGCAGCAACTTAAAGGAAAGGGAATGAATCGGAGTGGGAACAGACTCTGGAAACGTTGCTGCACGTCTGTGTCGCAATTGACGAAATAGACAGGCAGGAGGCTGGAAGAACAGAACAAGCCTGGTAACATCAGGAGGTGGAGAAGTCGACGTTTCACGTGTAACCCTTCTTCAGGATTGGGGATGGGTGTAGCGGTGTCCTGGGGGCTGGGTGGTGAAGTGGGGATAGGTGAAGACAGGTGGAGGGTCCGACCTGGTGGGTCAATGGGAGGAATAAATCTGGTTGATGACAGGGAGGAGTAGAAATGATGGGGATGGGAAGTGAGATTATTTGAGACTGGAGAACTCAATGTTGAGTCCTCTGGGCTATGGGCTGCCCAGACGGAGGATGAGGTGTTGTTACTTCAATTTGCTGTTTGGTTCATTGTGGCAATGGAGGAGGCCTAAGATAGTCTTTTCAGAAAGGGAGTGGGAAGGGGAATTAAAATGTGTGGTGACTGGGAGGTCCCGTCAACCTCTGTGAACCTGTCTGCGAAGCTTGGCAAACCGTTCCCAACTTTATGCTCGGTCTCCCCAACGTAGAGAAGATCACAATTGGAAAATACGTGAGAAATAGAATACAACAATGTGAAGTTGTAGCCTTTGCTGTGGGGCGGGGGCGGGGGGGGGGGGGGCGGGGAAGCAGAAAGGAATTGTATTATTTAAATGGTGATATACTGAGACGTGGAGAAAGTGAGATCTGCAGATGCTGGATATTAAAGTCAGTAAGTGTGGCGCTGGAAAAGCACAGCAGGCCAGACAGCATCCGAGAGGCAGGATAGTCGATGTTTTGGGCCCAAGGGAATAGGGAATGATATGTGAATGTAGAAAGGGGGCTCAGTGTCTTTCTACACCAGTCACTGCCAGTTGTCAGACAGGTGCAGCAAGCAATCAGCAAGGCAAGTGGTATATTAACAAGAGGAATTGAGTTCAGAAGTGGGGATGTCTTCCTGCAGTTAGGGGTCATTGAATATATTCAAGGCTGAGTTCATCTGATTTTTTGAGCAACAATGAAGTGGATGTTTATGGGGGAAAGCAAGAAAATGTTTTTAAGACCAGTAGAGAACAGTTACAGTCACACAGCACATGAACAGACCTTTCAGTCCAACTAGTCCATGCTGACTATATTCACAAACTAATCTAGTCCTACTTGCCAGTGTTTGGCCCATATCCCTCCGAACCTTTCCTATTCATGTACTTAACCAAATGTCTTTTAAAAGTAACTATACCGGCATCCACCTTCCTCTGGACATTCATCCCACACATGAACCATGTATTTTTTTTAAAAAGTTGCCCCTCAAGTCTTTTCAAAACCTTTCTCCTCTCACTTTTCACAATTTGCTGCGTAATCCTGAAACTCCCACCTGCGGGAAATGACACCTGCCATTCACCTCATGTATACCTCTCATGATTTTATAAACCTCTGTACGGTCACCTCTCAACTTCCTGTGCTCCAGTGAAGAAAGTCCCAGCTTATCCACCTAGATTTGGGTAGATTCATATCCAGTTATGGTCTGTTCAATGCTGGTCCAGGTTTAAAAGACCAATTGGGCAACTCCTGCTCCCAATTCTCACGCTCTGTGTCCAAAGTTAAAAATCATACAACACAGGGTTATAGTCCAACAGGTTTATTTGGGAGCACTAGCTTTTAGAGCGCTGCTCCTTCATCAAATGGTTGTGGAGAATAAGATTGTAAGACACAGAATTTATAGCAAAGGTTTACAGTGTGATGTAACTGAAATTATATATTAAAAAAGACCTGGATTGTTTGTTAAGTCTCTCATCTTTGAGAACTGAAACCAACATGGTCATTCTTTCTTTCATATGTGAATAGCAAAATTTTTTTTAAAAGTTACATTCCCAATTGGTGTCACATCGTCCCAGATAATGTATTGAAGGTGTGAGTTTCCCTGTGTGAGGCTGTCTGTACCACAATGGTCAGACTGATTCTAATTTGAAAAAATGGATTAACAGAATCTTACCTGGATTCATGCAGTTTTGTGTCCAGGACAGCAAGAGACCATCAGATATAGGAGCAGAAATTAGGCCTTTTGGCCCATTGGGTCTGCTCATACCATTCGATCGTGGCTATTAAGTTTCTTATCTGCGTTCTCCTGCTTTTTCCCCATAACCCTCGATCCCCTTGATACTCAAGGACCTATCTATCTCAGTCTTAAATATCCTCAGTGGCCTGGCCTCCACAGCCTTCTGTGGCAGTTAATTCTATAGATTCATTACTCTCTGGCTGAAGACATTTCTCCTTATGTTCAATGTAAAGGGTCTTCCCTTTACTCTAAGACTGTGCCTTGAGCCTTAGTCTCTCCTCCCAATGGAAAGATCTTCCCAACGTCCACTCTGTCCAGGCCGTTCAGTATTCCGTATGTTTCAATTAGATCTCCCCTGAGTATAGGCCTGTTAATCAGCATCACCTAGACCCTTCAGGATGAGATACAACAGGGATTAGGCTCAACAAAGTGAGAAGGGAAGGAGAGTGTGTGGGATGGAGACTTTTAGCTTTGAGGGAATAAGAGAGGAAGCAGAATTGACTATAAATTAGAATTGATTGGATGGACCAGTGGGCTGAGGAGTGGCAGATGGAGTTTAATTTAGAGAAATGTGAGGTTTTGCATTTTGGTCAAGCAATCCAGACAGGACTGGTACAGTGAAGGGGAGTGTTGCAGAACAAAGAGACCTCGGAGTGCAGGTTCATAGTTCCTTGAAAGTGGAGTCGCAGGTAGACAGGATAGTGAAGAAGGTGTTTGGTATGCTTTCCTTTATTGGTCAGAGCATTGAGTATAGGCGTTGGGAAGTCATGTTGTGGCTGTACGTTGGTTAGGCCTCTTTTGGAATAGTACGTCCAGTTCTGGTCTCCCTGCTTGAGGAAAGAACTTTCAAACTTTGAGAGGGGTCGGAAAAGATTTACAAGGCTGTTGTGAGGCTTGGAGGGTTTGAACTACAGGGAAAGGCTGATTAGGTCAGGGATATTTTTCCCGGAGCATCAGAGGCTGAGGGCAGCCTTATAGAGGTTTATAACAGGCATGGATAGGATGCATATCCAAGGTCTTTTCCCCAGGGTCAGGGAGGCCAAAACTAGAGGGCATATGTTTGAGGTGAGAGGGGAATGATTTGAATGGGACCTGAGGAGCAATTGTTTTCACGCAGAGGGTGGTGCATGTATGGAATGAACTGCCAGAGGAAGTGGTGAGGCTGATATAATTATATTTAAAATGCACCTAGTTGGATACATGAACAGGAACCATAAGAGCCACATGCTGGCAAATGGGACTAGATTAATTTTGGATATCTGTTTGGCACAGACGAGTTTGACCAAAGGGTCTGTTTCCGTTCTGTATGACTCTAATTGTCTTGGTGAAAGCAGAAGTGTGATTGTGAAGACTGAACTTTCAAAGCAGCTTTCGTGATTAGATTAGATTACTTACAGTGTGGAAACAGGCCCTTTGGCCCAACAAGTCCGCATCGACCCGCCGAAGTGCACGCAACCAGACCCGTTCCCCTGCACCTAGCACTATGGGCAATTTAGCATTTTGAATTCACCTAACCTGCACATTTTTGGACTGTGGGAGGAAACCGGAGCACCTGGAGGAAACCCACGCAGACATGGGGAGAATATGCAAACTCCACAGTCAGTCGCCTGAGGCGGGAATTGAATCTGGGTCTCTGGCGCTGTGAGGCAGCAGTGCTAACCACTGTGCCACCATGCCACCCATAGATGTTTTGCTCTTCCTAGGAGCAGAAGAAATTTTGCATTTGTGAGAGAGCAACTGAGTGAGTGTGGACATTTGGGATTTTGGTGGAAAGTGGGAATTCATTGCACTGTGGGGATCAAGCCCTCCCTATCCAGTCATTTCAGCTGGTGGATGAGACTCAGCAGTTCATGCAGGCAGTCAATCCAGGTAATATTTTTTAAATTCCTGCTTTGGAAATAGAACCAGTCTGACTCCAGATTGGGATACTGACAAACTCTAGCCTCATCCCTTTAATGCATTGTCTGAGCTGAGATGTCACCTTTTGTTATAAAGCCTTATGTTAGCTTGAGAGGGTGCCTTACAGGAAGTTCTGTGATTTACATATTTATGATACCTGTAATCCATTGTAAAAGATGAAAGACTTAACAATCCAGGTTTGTTCAATATATCATTTCAGTGGCAGGACACAAATGTCTTTCCATAAATTCTGTGCCTTATGGTCTTATTCTCCACAACCACCTGATGAAGGAGCAGTGGGATGATGCTTTCAATTTTGTGAACTAACAAAAGAAAAGGGTGTTCCACAGAAAGTAGAATAGCTTGTTCTGAATTTCTACCCTGCACTGACAGTGATGACTTTTGTAATCTCTTTTTACAGAGTATTTGAAGATCTGAAGATGCAAGTCTCAATGAACAGATGAAGGCCTGATGCCTGAAATGTTGACTCTCCTGCTTCTCATGCTGCCTGACCCACTGTGCTTTTACAGCGCAACACTTTTTGACACTGACTCTTCCGCGTCTGCAGTCCTTATTTTCACGTCAATATCTGACAGTCACTCAATTGATCAGGACAGCCACGATTTTTGACTATAATTCTGTGAGAAGGAGCAAACCTTTTTGGTTCCTGTTTGAGTAAGTTTTCATTATCAGTGGGCCTGGATGAGAGACCCAACTGTTGCTGCCCACTGAATGTGGAGCCTGAAACTGTTATACGGCCTGGAAAGAGGAATTCCCAGCAGTGAGGGTAAGTACATGCGTTTGATTGTAGCTGAAGCTTCGGACATGGAGAAACCGTGGAAGTGTGATAACTGTGGGAAAGGCTTCCGTACTCCGTCTGACCTGGAGATTCATCAGCGCGTCCACATGGGGGAGAGGCCGTTCTCCTGTCCTAAGTGCGGGAAGGGCTTTACCCAGGTCCCTGCCCTGCTTAGGCACCAGCGGATCCACACGGGGGAGAGGCCTTTCAGTTGCCCCGAGTGTGGGAAGGCCTTCAGCAATTCCTCCACCTTGCAGACCCACCGACGAGTCCATACGGGAGAAGGGCCCTTCAGCTGTCCCGAGTGTGGGAAGGCCTTCAGCTATTCCTACCACCTGCTGAGGCACCAGCGGGTCCACACGGGGGAGAGGCCTTTCAGCTGCCCCGAGTGCGGGAAGGCCTTCAGCAATTCCTCCACCTTGCTGACCCACCGGCGAGTCCATACGGGAGAAGGGCCCTTCAGCTGTCCTGAGTGTGGGAAGGCCTTCACCCGCTCCTCCAACCTCCGGAACCACCAGCGACTTCATGTGCCATCGCAGGGAGACTGACAGCGACTGCCGAGTGCCATTATCGACTGGACTATCAACCCAGTTCTGGGATCTGTTGGGTTTGAATCTCACCGTGGCAGATGGTGGAATTGGAATTCGGTCAGAATCTAATGATGAAACCATTTTCTGGTATTGGGTGGGGGAGAAAACCCTAATCTGATTCACTCACGCCCTTTTTAGGGAAGGAAACTGCCGTTGTGGGAAAGGATTCACTCAGTCGTCCCAGCTGCATCCTTTACCCGGTCTGGCCTACACATGACTCCAGACCCACAGCAGTCTGTTTCACTCCACACTGCCCCCGTTCCTCGCCCCACGGGTTAAGGCTGTACCAAGGATCCAATTACCAAGAATAAAGAGTGCTGACCAAAAGTAAAGAAAATGGGGTGGGGTGGAGGGAGGGGGAGTTTGTGCGCTTTGACCTTGAGTTGTTTAAAAAGCAGCTGCTTTCTCTCCCCCTTTTTGCTGGGGGAGATGTGAAGCTGTAACAAAATTGGGTCACAATAAAGATTACCTGAACTTACTGTCAGGCTCAGACTCTCATTGAAAGCTTTGAGCTCCAGATGGTCTTTGATTTAAAGCTGCTCATTTCTTCCAGCCTCCTGCACTAAGTTTCTAATGTCGTGTAGCAGATGGAGCAGTGAATGATTTGCTCATATCATTAGAACTTGTAAATTTTTAAGGAGTACCGGTACTGCATCGTTTCATCAACATTGTAAAGGTTACTGGCAGCACTGGGCAGTTTGCACTGTGTTCACTAGTAACTCATCTTTAAAATTTGAGAATAGCTAAAATTATATATTCCGAAACATCATTGAAGTCTCAACGCATTTCAATTTTTAAAAAGAGCTGCTGAAATCTTTCTGAAACTTGCACTGGAATATGTGCAGTTAGGCCACAGCTCAGGACAGGCTGGAAGGGGTGAATGACCTATTCCTCATTTTGTGAAATTGGTTTCGACTAAGTAGACGTAGAGTCCTAGAGTTGTAGAGCCGGAAACAAACCCCTCAGTCCATATCTTAAATGAATCTAGTGACCCATTTGCCTGCATTTGGCCTATGTTCATCTGTACCCTTCCTATTCATATCCCCTTCCAGATGCCTTTTAAATGTTGTAATTGTACCAGTCTCCACCACTTCTGCTGGCAGTACATTCCATACACGCACCACCCCCTGCGTGAAAATATTGCCCCTCAGGTCCCTTTCCCCACTCACCTTCAACCTATGCCCCTTCAGTGCTGGACTCCCCTACCTGGGGAAAGACCTTGGACGTTCACCCTATCCATGCCCCTTACAAATGTCTATAATTTTGAGGAGGAGAAAATGAGGACTGCATATACTAGACATCATTTTCCACCCCCCACCCCAACTTTATCCAAGTCCCATGCCTTCAACTCAGCACCACCGTCCTGACCTGTCCATCAACTTTTCAATCTATCAGCTCCACCCACTTCTCCAACCTATCCATCGCCAAACCGTTACTACCCGATGCCTGGAGGAGGAACGCCTCATATTCTGCCTTGCGACCCTGCAACCACACAGGATAAATTGTGGATTTCAACAGTTTCCTCACCTCCCCCACTTTATCCCAGTCCCAAGCCTCCAACTCTGCACTGCCCTTCTGACATGTCCATCATTTTTCCTATCTATCTGCACCATAACCCCCTCCGAACTATCATTTTGCCCCCCTCCTCCCCCCCACCACCATCTCACATATACACACACCTTCATGTACCTATGGCATTCTCAGCTACCTTCTCCCCCAACCCCACCCACTTCCCATTTATCTCTCAGCACCCCCGCCCACAAACTTCGTTCCTGATGAAGGGCTGATGCCAAAACGTCAATTCGTCTGCTCCATGGCTGCTGCCTGACCTGATATGGTTTTTCCAGCACCCCACACTCTCGGCATAATTTTAAGGTAATTGGAGGAAGGTTTCGGGGAGATGTCAGAATAGGTTCTTACTCAGATAGTGGTGGCTATGTGAAATGCACTGTCAACAGTGGTAGTAGAGTCAGATACATTAGGGACATTTAATCGACTCTTGGATAGGTACATGAAAGTTAGTACAATAAGTGGTATGTAGGTCAGTCTGATTTTAGACTAGGATAAAGGGCCGGTACTGTGCTATGTACCTAAGTGGAGTCAAAAGTTTTGTTTTATCAGCAGTACAGTCAGATCCGAGCAAACGAGGACATGCAGGTCATACTGCGCTTAGACAGAGTGAGGCGTACAGGGTTACAGCTGCACAGTAGGTGCACAGAAGCAAGGTCAACATTAGATTTCAAATTGAAGAGCTCCATTCAGCAGTCTAATAATGGCAGGGAAGAAGCTATTCTTGAACCTGTTGGTGCGTGTGTTCAAGCTTCTGTATCTTCTGCCTGACAGAAGATGGTGCAGGAGATCATTCCTGGGATGGGAGGGGTCTTTGAGGTTGGCAGCCTTTCCACGACAACGAGAAGTGTAGATGGATTTCATGGATGGTAGGTTGGCTTCCGTGATGGATTGTGCTGTGCACACAACCTTCTGTAGTTTCTTCTGGTCCTGGGCAGAGCAGTTGCCGTAGCAAGGCGTGATGCACCCAGATTCAATACTTTCTGTGGTGCATCTGTAAATGTTGGTGAGTGTCATTATGGACATGCCGAATTTCTTAAGCATCTTGAGGAAGAAAAGGCGTTGTTGTGCCTTCTTGACCATTGCATGGGTGGGTTTAGATATTTAGCTGCTCATTTCTCATTCTTACTAATTCCTTTACTTGATGCAGTCACACAGTCCGTTTCATAACTTGTGCTGGTCTTTTTCAGAAGGATAAAATATTACGAGGGGCAAAGGTAGTGTACATACATAATATGAAATCTTTAAACTTGAATTCATTTTTAAGAGCAGAACAATGCATTTATGGTAAAAATGGGTAAATTTAACAGGTTTTATGAAGGGTGAGAGTGAGAAGTATGTAGAGGTGCATGGTAAAACAGGACCGAGTCTGCATGGCTTTGACAAGAGGAGGTCATGTCTGACAAATCTATTAGGATTCTTTAAGCAGGTAATGAGTAAGTTAGACAAAGGGAGAGACAGTGGACGTGAGCGATTTGGATTTCCAGAAGGCCTTTGACAAGGTGCTGTGCGGGAGGTTGCTAAGTAAGGTAAGAGTCCCTGGTGTAGGAGCAAGGTACTGGCACGGATCGAGGATTGACTGACTGGCAGAAGGTAGAGAGTTGGCATAAACGGGTCTTTGGAGTTCCAAAGGGGTCCATGCTGAGAGTGCTGGGACAGGCCAGGAGAATGGTCAGAGAAGAGGCAGATGGAATACAATGTGGTAAAGTCTGAGGTTATGCACTTTGGTGGGAAGACCAGAAACAGAGACTGTTTTCAAAATGGGAAAGGCTTCGGAAACGTGAAACAGAAAGGGATTGGGGAATCCCAGCTCAGGGGGAGAATTGTACCATTCATTCGGGGTGGTGTGGAAAGGATCGTACCATTGAGACTTGGGAGAATTGTACCCTTAATGGCTGTGGGGGAGTAAAGGATTATACCATTCAGAGGGGGACGATTGCATCATTCGAAGGTGGAGGGGCAAAAGGAAAGGGGAGGATTGTACCATTCACATCACGGCGTGTGGATTGTACCATTCACAGGGAGAATTATTTATTTTTATATTTCAGAATTTCCAGGATACAGGACGTATGCCAATTTTACCCACCAGAAATCGACTGAAACTAGGTACACTAAAAAAATCCAGCAGGAAGATTATCAGTAAAAAGGTCTAGTTTCGGTCATAGCAGTTATAGCCTTCTAGAGTCACACCACACAGAAACAGACACTTCAGTTCAATTCATCCATGCCGGCCAGATGTTCCAATCTGGCCCAGTCCCAAGTTCCAGCATTTGCTCCTTATTCCTCTAAATCCGAACTATTCATCTAGACACCTTTTAAATGTTGTAATTGTACCCACCTCCACCACTACCTCTGGCTGCTCATTCCATACACGCTCTACCTTCTGCGTGAAAACGTTGCCCCTTAGTTCCTTTTTAAATCTTTCCCCCTCTCATCTTAAACTTATACCTTCTAGTTTTGGACTCCTCCACCTTGGGGGAACATACCTTGGCTATTCGCCCTATCCGTGATTTTCATGATTTTATAAACCCCTCAGGTCACCTCTCAGCCACCTCCACTCCAGGGAGAACAGCCCCAGCCTAGTCAACCTCTCTCTGTAGCTCAAATCCTCCAACCCTGGCAACATCTTTGTAAATCTTTTCTGAACCCTTTCAAGTTTCACAACATCATTCCAAGAGGAAGGATGCCAGAATTGTACACTTCTTCCACGAGTGGCCGAAACATTCTCCTGTACAGCCACAACATGACCTCTCAAATCCTATACTCAATACTCTGACCAATAAAAAAAAGTATATCAAACACCTTCTTCACTATCTTATCTACCTGCAACTCCACTTTCAAAGAGCTGTGAACCTGCACTCCAAGGTCTCTTTTGTTCAACAACACTCCCTCGAACCTTACCATTAAGTGTAGATGTGCTGCTCTGAGTTGTTTTTCCAAAATGCAGCACCTCGCATTCATCAAAATTAAACTCCATCTGCCACTCCTCAGCCCATTGGTACATCTGATCAAGATCCCATTGTAATCTGAGGTAACCTTCCTCATTGTTCACTGCACCTCCAATTTTGGTGTCATCAGCAAACCTACTAACTACACATCCTATGTTCACATCCAAGTCATTTGCATAAAAAATACAAAAAGTAGTGGACCTAGCACCGATCGTTGTGGCACTCCACTGGTCATAAGCCTCCAGTTTAAAAAATAAACCTCCACCACCTTCTTCTAACTTTGAGCCAGTTCTGTATCCAAATGTCTAGTTCTCTCTGTATTCCATAAGATCTAACCTTGCTAACATGTCTCCCTCGGGGAACCTTGTCAAACACCTTACTGAAGTCCATATAGATCACGTCCATTGCTGCCCTCATCAATCTTCTTTGTTACTTCTTCAAAGCACTCAATCAAGTTTGTGAGACATGATTTCCCATGCACAAAGCCATGCCGCCTATCCCGAATCAGTCCTTGCCTTTCCAAATATGTGTAAATCCTGTCTCTCAGGTTTCACTCCAACAACCTGCCCACCACCGATGTCAGGTTCCCTGGCTTTTCCTTATCAACGTTCTTAAATAGTGGTACCAACGTTAACCAACCTCCAGTTTTCCAACACCTCTCCTGTGACTATCAATGATACAAATATTTTAGCAAGGGGCCCAACAATCACTTCCCGTAGCCTCCCACAGAGTTCTCGGGTACATCTGATCAGGTCCTGGAGATTTATCCATCTTCATGTTTCAAGATATCCAGCACCACTTCCTCTGTAATATGGACATTTTTCAAGATGTTATAATCTATTTCCCTACATTTTATATTTTTCATGTCCTTCTTCAGAGTAAACATTGATGCAAAATACTCGCTTTGTATCTCCCCATCTCCTGTAGTTCCACACATTGACTGCCTTGCTCATCTTTGGTGTGCCCTATTCTCTCCCTAGTGGCCCTTTTGTCCTTAATGTATTTGTAAAAACCCTTTGGGTTCTCCTTAACCCTATTTGTCAAAGTTATCTCATATCCAGTTTTTGTCCTCCTGACTTCCCTTTTAAGTATACTCATACTACCTTTATACTCTTCTAAGGATTCACACAATGTATCCTGTCTATACCTGACATATGCTTCCTTCTTTTTCTTCACCAAATACTCAATTTCTCCAGTCATCCAACATTCCCTACACCTACCAGACATTCCTTTCACCCTAACAGGAATATACTGTCTCTGGACTCTCTTTATCTCATTTCTGAAGGCTTCCCATTTTCCAGCCGTCTCTTTACCTGCAAACATCTGCCACCAAACAGCTTTGGAAAGTTCTTGCCTATTACGTTAAAACGAGACATTCGCCAATTTAGAATTTCAACTTTTAGATCTGGTCTATCCTTTTCCATCACTATTTTAAAATTAATGTAATTATGGTCGCTGGCCCCAAAGTGCACCCCCACTGACACCTCAGTCAGCTGTCCTGCCTTATTTCCCAAGAGTAGGTCAAGTTTTGCACCTTCTCCATAGGTATATCCACATACTAAATCAGAAATCTTTATTGAACACGCTTAACAAATTCGTCTCCATCTAAACCCTTAAACCTAGGGCAGTCCTGTTGGAAAGTTAAATCCCCTACCATAACCATATAAGGGGAAATGAGTTTAAAACTGGGCACAATCCTCCAGGTGCAGTTTCAGCAATGCTATGTTTGGTTGCAGCAACACTTCCTTCCCTTTATGTTCTATTTCTTTAGCAATAAAAGCAAATGCTGCATTCACTTTCTTTCTTATCTACTGTACCTGCATGCTAGTTTTCTGTGACTCATTAATGAGGATACCCAGATCCCTCTGCACCAGATCATCCCAAACCCTCTATTAGATAATAGGTTGCTTTGCTGTTTTTTTTGACCAAAATGCATGACCTCACACTTATCCACCTTAAACTCCATATGCCACATTTTGACCCGCTCTCCTAACCTATCTAGATCCATTTGAAAGGTTTGTATTTCCTCATTGCAACTTACCATCCTGTCTATTTATGTGTCATCCACAAATTTGGCAAATGAGCCTTTTATCCCTGTATCCATGTCACTAATGTAGATTGTAAATAGCTGGGGTCCAAGGACCCAACCCTGTGCACCTCACTAGTTACATCTTGCCATCCAGAAAAAAAGTCATCAATTCAGACTGTCTGTCTTCTGCCCATCAGCCAGTCACCTATCCAAGCTGATAAATCACCCCATGTCCCACATGATCTAACCTTGCGAATTAATGCTTTGAGTGGCACTTTAGCAAATGCCTTCTGAAAAGCCAGATATATTACATCTACATGATCCCTATTATCCACTTGTTACATCTATGAAGAACTTAGTCAAATCTGATTTGCCCATCATAAAACCACGCTGACTCTGATGGATAGAGTTTTGACTTTTCAAACGTCCTGATATTGCTTCCTTGATAATTGACGCTAACACCTTCCCAACAACAGATGTTAAACTAACTGGTCTGCAACTTTTCACATATTGCCTGTCTCCCTTTCTGAATACAGGCATTACATTAGCATTTTTCCAATCCACTGGAACCATAATATCCTAAGATATAGGAGCAGAAACTAAGCCATTCAATCATGGCTGAAACGTTTCTAACTCCATTCTCCCGCTTTCTCCCCATGTCCTTTGATCACCTTGACAATCAAGAACCTACCTATCTCTGTATTAAATAAACTCAATGAATCTTTCTCATGTCCAGGGAATTTTGGAATATTGTAACTAATGAATTCACAATCTCCGCCGTCACTTCCTTTAGTATCCTAGGAGGTAGGCCATCAGGCCCAGGGGATTTGTTTGCCCTCAATCCTAATAGTGTACCTATCGACGTTGATTGTTTTAAGTTCGAGCCTTTGACTTGCTCGTTCCAATACGAACGGTACTGCTGTCCTCCAACGTGAAAACTGAGGGAAAGTATTGATTTAGCAGCTCTGCCATTTCAGTGTTCCCCTTATTAACTCACCTGGTTCATCTTCCAAGGAACCAACATTTACTTTAGCGACTCTGTTCCCTTTGGCATACCAATAGAAGCTTTTGATATTTTATACTAGGCTTCTTTCGTAATTTACCTTACCTATTTCTATTCATTTTTTAAAATCCCTTTGTTTGTGTCTGGAAGTTTCCTGATGTTTCAGCTTTCCAAAGGCCTGGAGTAACATTCCTGAACAGGCTGAAAATTAAAAAGTAACCCACCTTTCAGGAGGCTGGGGGCGGGGAAAACCAACCTCCATTGTCCCCTATTGGTTGGATGGCTCCCCAACCACGCCCTCTCAGTTGTTGATGACGTTGTCTGGACCACGCCCGCTGCGTGTTGGCGCATGTGCAGTGTAGGTCCCGCGGCCGGACAAAGACAGTGTGACTGAGTGTGGGAGAGGAATGGCGCCGGCGGCTGAAGGAACAAGAACAGAAACCGCTGGAAAAGCTGAGCAGGTCCGGCAGCTCGTGTTGAGAGAAATGTGAGGACGTGTTTTGGGTCCGGGGATCCTTCTTCAGAACAGGACCAGGTTTCAGAAACATCCCGGGGAGGTCGCCAGGTCCGAGCGCCAAGACCTGGCTCCTGCCCCCGGGGAGAGGAGACAGTGAGACAGGGTAGGATTGGGAACCGCGGGAGGAGGGAGACTGGGGAGTTTATAAACTCCTAGGGGGAGGCCTGAGGCCGCGAATAAAAGCCCCACAGGCCCAGTGTTTACTTCACCGGCGAAGGAGCTCTCGGGTTGCCCGGGCAACCAGCCGCCAGCTTTGTGAGGGTCAGGCACATGTTGTCTTGGGACGGGGTTGTTGGATTGTTGTATAATGTTGATCTCCTCTGTACTTTTAATCTTGAATATTTTTAAAATGTACATTGGCTTCAATTTATGAATTCTAAGTACAGAAGCAAAATATAAACATCTCCTTGCATGCATCCCAACATGTGCATAGGAGCTAAGACTGTTTCAAGATTTACTGAGGTGCTGAATCAATAGCTCTTTCCCTTTTCATTAATGAAGTTGGTGCCCAGCAGACTCCTGCTCACAGTCGGTGTCAGCCTTTATGGGAAAGATAGGATAGCAAAACCGAGACACCAATGTAGCCGAGTAATCTGAAGTCACACTTTGGTGCTTTAATCGCCTCAAAAGCATGCCATTCAGAATAATGTCAAGGCTAGAGGATTGCGGCAGACTCTTCCTAATCAATCCACCTTTCTCCATGTGACTACTAATTTTGACCAGAATAAATATTACTGGAAGCTTCTCCACCATATTTAAACTGGCAGGTGGGACTAGATTGAGTTGGGATATCTGGTCGGCATGGACGGGTTGGACCGAAGGGTTTGTTTCCATGCTGTACATCTCTATGACTCTATAATTGCTGAGATTAGCTTGCAACCTTTCTGAAACCAGGCTGCAATGTTTGCAGTTCTCCAGTCTTCTGGTACCACCTCCAAGTCCATGGAAGTCTGATAGAAATTGTGGAAGCCATCATTTATCATCCCTTCAAGATTGTTGGATGCATTTCATGAGTGCCTTGTCAAACTTTAAGTACCAAATGCTTATCGAAGACTTTTTTCATGTTAATTTTGAACTCTTGGGAGGTCATGTTGTGGCTGTACAGAACATCAGTTAGGCCACTGTTGAAATATGGCGTGCAGTTCTGGTCTCCTTTCAATGAAAAGATGTTGTGAAACTTGAAAGGGTTCAGAAACAATTTACAAGGATGTTGCCAGGGTTGGAGGATTTGAGCTATAGGGAGAGGTTGAACAGACTGGAGCTGTTTTCCCTGGAGTGTTGGAGCCTGAGGGGTAACCTTATAGAGGTTTACAAATTTATGAGGGGCATGTATAAGATAAATAGACAAAGTCTTTTCCGTGGGTTTGGTCTGTTTCTATGCTGTACATCTCTATGACTCTATTGGTTGCATCTGTAAGATCCTGAATCAGCACCTTGAGGAGAATTAGAGCGGAGTGAGAACAGAGGGGGAGAGAGAGTGGGATGGTGCTTTCAATTTTGTGGAATAACAAAAGAAAAGTATATTCCGCAGAAAGTGGAATTGCTTGTTCAGAATTGTTATCCTGCACTGAGTGTAATGACTTTTGTAATCTCTTTTTACAGAGTATTTGAAGATCTGAAGACGGAAATTTCAAAATCGACAGATGAAGGCCTTATGCCTGAACCATTGACTTCTGTTCCTCGGATGCTGCCTGACCTACAGTGCTTTTCCAGCGTCACACTTTTGAATTCTTGACTCTCCAGCATCTGCAATCCTCACTTTCACATCAATGTCTGACAGTGACACTGGGACATCGGGACTGCAACGAATTTTGAGTGTGATTCTGTGAGAGGAGCAGAGCATTTGCTTCCTGCTCAAGTACATTTTCAGAATCCGTGGGACTGGATGAGAGACCCTACGTTGCAACACAGTGAGTGTGGAGCCTGAAACAGTTATACGGCCTGGAAAGAGGAATTCACGGCAGGGTGGGGCTGTACCCACATTTGTGTGCAGCTGAAGTTTTGGCCATAGAGAAACCCGAGGAATCCCGCTCCGTGAAGAAACCATGGAAGTGTGGCAACTGTGGGAAAGGCTCCTGTGCCCCGTTTCCTCTGGAGACTCATCGGCGCAGTCACACCGGTGAGAGGCCCTTCAGCTGCCACGAGTGCAGGAAAGGCTTTACCCAGGCATCTGTCCTGCTGACCCACTGGCGGGTCCACACAGGGGAGAGACCTTTCAGCTGCCCCCAGTGCCCTGCTGAGGCACCACCGAATCCACAAGGAGGGGGAGGCCACTCTCCTGCCCCAAGTGCGGGAAGGCCTTCAGTGATTCCTCCCACCTGCTGATCCACCGGCGGGTCCACATGGGGGAGTGGCCCTTCAGCTGCCCAGATTGCGGTAAAGGCTTCAGCAATTCCTCCACCCTGCAGACCCACCAGCGGGTCCACACGGGGGAGAGGCCCTTCAGCTGCTGTGAATGCGGGAAGTGCTTTACCCAGGTCTTTGCCCAGCTGAGACACCAGCGGTCCCACACCGGGGAGAGGCCCTTTAGTTGTCCTGAGTGCAGGAAGTGCTTTACCCAGGCCATCACACTTCAGAAACACCAGCAGTTCCACAAAGGGGAGAAGCCACCATCTTTGTTTTTCTTCTTCTTTCCGTCTCCTCTTTCATTGACGCGCGTCATCTGGGCCCCCTCCAATCAGAGCGCACCTTACTCCACCTGACCAATTGTGGTCGGCGCTAGTTGTTACTGACAGATCTTGTGTCCAATTGCCAATTTGGGGTAAAAATGGCGGGAGCCACAATTTCTTTTCCCTGTGGTTGCACATCTCATTCCATTTGCTTTTCTCTTCCGAGGGGGAGGGGGAATCCCAAACTAGAGGGCACAAGTTTAGGGTGAGAGGGGAAAAATTTAAAAGGGTTGCAAGGATTAGAACCATAAGTTTGAAAGTTAATTCACATCAAGAAAAGCCCTCTCTTACGACCCGAACAAAATATTGTTCACAGCCTATTACTGACTAATCAGGAAGGATGTTGTGAAACGTAAGAGTTCAGAAATTACTTACAAGAATGTTGCTAGAGTTATAATTTCAGTTACATTACACTGTAAATTTTTGCTATAAATTCTGTGTTACGATCAATCTACTATCACCTGATGAAGGAGCATCGCTCCAAAAGCTAGTGTGCTTCCAATTAAACCTGTTGGACTATAACCTGGTGTTGTGATTTTTAGCTAGGGTTGGAGGGTTTGTGCTACAGGGAAAGGCTGTATGGGCTGGGGCTGTTTAACCTGGAGCATTGGAGGCTGAGGGATGACCTTATGGAGGTTTAAAAGATCACGACAGGCATGGATAGGACAAAAATATTTTTTTTTTCCCTGGGGCAGGGGAATCCAGTACAAGAGGCCATTAGTTTTGGGTGAGAGGGAAAAGATTTAAAAGGGTCCCAAGGGGCAACTTTATCATGTATAGGTTGGTGTGTGAACTTAATGAGCTGCCAGAGAACATAGTGGAGGCTGGTACAAATACAACAATTAAAAGACATCTGGATAGGTATATGAATAGGAAGTTTTAGAGGGATATGGACAAAGTGCTGGCAAATGGGATTAGATTAATTTAGGCTATCTGGTCAGCACATACGGAACGGTTGTTTTTGTGCTCTACAACTCAATGGTTCTATTTCTCCAGAGCTAGAACCAATTTCACAAGACTAGGAATAGGCCATTTGCCTCTTACACACTGTCCTCAACTGTGGCCTAACTGAGCATATTTCAATTCTTAGTGCTATGTAATGACCAGACTTTATAAAAAAAAATCTTAAAGCAAAGGAACACTTAGGAGGCAGTAATTATGATATGGTAGAGTTCAGTGTGCAGTTTGAAAAAGAGAAGGTGAAATTGGATGTAATGGTATTACAGTTAAAAGGTAATTACAAGGGCAATGGGAGCAGAACAGCCAAAAATTTATTGGAAGCAGAGCCTAGTGGGGAAGGCAGTAGAGTAACAATGGCAGGAATTTCTGGGTGTAATTGAGGACACAGTGCAGAGGTTCATCCAAAAAAAAAATTATTGGGGGGGAGGGGGTTGAAGAAGATAGCCGTGGCTGACAAAGGAAGTCAGGAAATGTATCAATGAAAAAGAGAGAACCTACAATGTGGCCAAGAGCACTAGGAAATCAGATGCTTGGGAAGACTACAAAAACAAACAGAAGGTAACAAAGAGAGAAATAAGGAAGGAGAGGAGGTAAGCTGTTTTTTTGAAATACATTAAGAAACAAACGAGGCAAAAGTAGAGATTGGGCTGCTCCAAATTGATGCAGGAAGGATAGTGCTGCGCGATAAGGAAATAGCTGAAGAACTTAATAAATACTTTGTGTCATTCTTCACAGTGGAAGACATGAGTAACATACTAACAATTAAGGTGAGTGAAGGACAGAGCAGAGTATGGTAGCCATTACAAAAGAGAAAGTGCTAGAAAAGCTAAAAGGTCTAAAGATTGAGAAATCTCCTGGTTCTGATGGCTACATTCTCGCGTTCTGCGGGATGTGGCTGAAGAATTATCAGAGGTGTTGGTTGTAATCTTTCAAAAATCACTGGAGTCAGGGAAAGTCCCAGGTGATTGAAAAATCACTGTCGTAAGTCCTTTGTTCAAGAAAGGACCAAGACAAAAGATGGAAAATTATTCGCCAATTAGCCTAATCTCAGTTGTAGGTAAAATTCTAGAATCCATCGTAAAGGATAAGGTTTCTAAATTCTTTGAAGTGCATGGTTTGGGCTTTGGCGGGGGGGAACTAAAGAGACATAGGTTTTCAGTGAGAGGGGAAAGATATAAGAGTTCCACGCAGTGTGGGGTGCAGTTAAGGAGTAAGCTGCCAGAGAGAGTGGTGGACACTCGTACAATTGCAACATTTAAAAAGCATCTGGATGGGTTTATGAATAGGAAGGGTTTGGAGGGATATGGGTCAGGTGCTGGCAAGTGGGACTAGGTTGGGTTAGGATATCTGCTCCACATGTACAGGTTCGAGTGAAGGGTTTGTTTCTATGCTGTACATCTATGAAGGGTCTGTTTCTATGCTGTATGACCTCTTTAACTGTTCTGTACTGGTCTTAAAAGCCATTTTCTCACCTTCTCCCATAAACATCCTCCTCTTTGTAGTTCAAAAATCAGATGAACCCAGCCTTGAATATATTCAATGATCCCCTAACTGCAGGCAGGCATCCCCACTTCTGAACTCAATTCCACTTGCTAATATACCACTTGCATTGCTTGCTGCACCTGACAACTGGCATTGACAGTTGTAGAAGGACGCTGAGGCCCCTTTGTACATCCACACGTCATTCCTGATGAAGGGCCTGTGCCCGAAACTTCAACTCTCCTGCTCATCGAATGTTGGCTGAGCATTTCCAGCACCACACTTTTAGACTCTGATCTCCAGCATTTGCTCTCCTCACTTTCTCCATATCCCAATGTCACCATTGAAACAATGCACCTCTTTTTCTGCTTTTTTTTTAAACACCGCAGAGGCTCTAACTTCACATTGGGGGTACTATATTTGCCATGTGTTTGCCAATTGTGTTCTTCGGGAGACAGAGGGTAAATGTGGGGAACGGTTCGCCGAGCGTCACAGCTGGGTCTGCAGAGGCCGACCGGACCTCCCAATCACCACCCAAAGCAAGGAACATGTGCAATGCTTGAGGAACGTATGCAATATGCTCAGTGGCAACGCTGATATTATTGACAGATTTTGAAGTGTCCAAATATCAATAGGAGAAAAACAAAATGCAGACCCACAACTTTTTTCCCCATCTGGCTCGATATTTTGTGGCTTTTGATCTTGTCTGGCTGCTCAACTTTCTTATGTCTTTTCCCTAGTGTAGGGGGTGAAGGTCTGCATGAGAAGGCCTAGGTTCAGGGTGAGAGCAGAAAGTTATAAAAGGTACCTAAGGGGCAACGTTTCCATGCAGAGGGTGGTGTGTGTATGGAGTGAGCTGCCAGAGGAAGTGGTGGAGGCTGCTACAATTAAAGCATTTAAAAGGTATCTGGATGGGTATATGTATAGGAAGGTTTAGAGGGATATGAGCCAAGTTCTGGCAAGTGGGACTGGATTAATTTAGGATATCTGGTTGGCATGGACGGGTTGGACCGAAGGGTCTGTTTCTGTGCTGTACATCTCTCCCACTCTAAATAATAAAATGTATACTTTGACAAATTACAAACTATCTCCATGTTAATAAGGTTTAGTTACCACACACTTCACTAACCATTCTCAACAGGTCCTGTCCCTTCAATGACTGAGGAACATCCGCCTCCAGAATGGTCACCGGCTCCTGCCTGCTGTACAGCCGGCCGGTGTGGCCGTGACACAGCAGCTGCACCAGGAAGGCGGTGGTGACCAGTGACGGGGGTCTGCCCCGGGCCGCACGGCGCCATTTTCCTAACGGCCGCCGCTTCCCCGCTCGAGCGACTTCTCCTCCCAACCGCCTTCACCCCCGCGTGACGTCTGCACGGGGGGATGGGCGGGGCCGGGGGAGCCTCACCGTCACCAAGCAACAGCCACCTCGCGCTACAACTGCTGCTCCCTGAAGCGGGAAATCTGCATTTTAAAGGGACATGGACATTTAACGGGCAATTTCTGCAAATAAATTGCAATGGACAAGATTACATTTCAAAGGGATATCTTAATATGCAAAATGACACAGTCATCTCTAAATGAATCTACATTTCGAAGAGACGTTGCCCTATTAATAAGTAGAAATGACCCTTTCAGAGACATAGTCATATCTAAAGGGGTAAATATACATTATCGAGGGGCAAGATTGCGCTTAGAGAAACACAACACATTTAAAAGGCATAACTACATTTGAAGGGGCATTTTTATATTTAAAAAGACACATTGAAATCTCATAATTAAAAGTACATGGTAATATTGAGAAAGCATGACCATGTTCGAAATAGTGCAGCCACTTTACAAGAAAAGGGATTTGGGCTGGAGCACGCGCTGGGTTGTGGGGGGGGGGGGGGGGAGATTAATTTTTCAGAAAGTAAGCAAGTTATTACGATTTGGAATGATCTTGAAGGGGCGATGGCACCAGCAAGTGGCAAAAGTTAATACAAAATTCTTGAAAAGAACATGATTCCAGATATATGTGGATGCAGGGAAATAATTCAACAAAAGAGCCATTACAAATTTATGGAGCAAACAATATCCTTTTGAGAGATGTAAATGGGACCATCAATATTTAAGTAGGAATTCCAATTTTTGCTCTCCTCTCAAAATCTATCTTGTCAGAGTGCAGTGTAAGCCAGTACAATTTGTTATGCCACAGTAGGCCTTGCAACTCAACCTCATTGTGTCCTCACCCAATATTAATGTGTGTGCTTAGCAGTCAAGTTTAAGGAAAGAGGGGATAATGAAAAATACTGGCTCTGCCAGTGATGCTCACATTCCATGAACAAAAATAAAATAGATCACGGTGCTGCCATCATTGCATGTGTCAGAATTAAATGATCAGAAAAATTCTGAACTCACTACAAACAGTTTGTGCACAATGCCGTTATTTCTATTTATTCTTATCATTTTGATTGCGATTTAGTCTGTACCAAATTAAGAGCAGCCTTGGTTTACGTTTCATTGGCAATTCTACATGTTGACTTTCTATTATCACAATCTCTTTGACATTCTTATATGTATTTAAATTAATCTTCAGATTGTTCACAACTAAATGACATTACCAGACTGAAAATTCACAGCCTAAAAAAACATTTTGGCATTTGATGAAGTTATTTGGGCAATAGCAATAGCAAATGAAATATCAAAGAAATACAAAGTTATGAGGAGGGATATATATCTTGTTTAACCAAATACAATGGCAGTGCAGAGAATTTCAGAAATGCACAATAAATATTCACAGTGTACCCCTTATTCAATTCATTCAAGAATTTCAAATTGTGTTTGAGGCAATTCAACGGCAAATGGCAACATTTGTTTGTTAATACTCACCATAAATTGTGAATATGATTTTGATAAAAATAATCTATGTTTAATCCCAAATGGAGCAATTAAGTGCAAAGTTACTTTCAACCATTTAATAAAACACTGCAAATTTTATTTCATATGAAAATACAATCATTTTATAAAATCTTTACAAAGGAAATATATTAAACAAAATAGCTTTCCTGGGTGTCAATATTTTCAACAGTTATGCAGCTATTATTTAGCAATCAACTAACTCATTGAAATAATTTCAGAATAAATTAGCTGCTTCATTATTATACATTGTGATATTTCAATTAAAATATCTCAAAGGAAATCTTTAACACAAAGCAAAGTTAGATAAAATTACAAAAGTATCTTGCAGAATTCACTTCAAATCATATCTGTTGAATCACAAAAAGATGATGCTCAATGCACCAAATGATGGACAATCACTGGTAATGATGGAAAAACATTGTAAAGAATGTATATATCTCAATTATATCTTAAATGAATATCTACTCTGCCTTGGACAACAACAACTGAAAGTTTTTTTGACAAATCGAAAACTACAACAGCAAACCTTTAGAAAATCCACCACTGAGCCAAAGCTTGAATAAAAGTTTTTTTCAGAAAATCCTTTAAAGATATCAGGCTTCTCCAGCTTCAATTAGCTGAAGAAGAAAAAAAAACTGCATCTGGTTGGAGACGTGAATAGAAAAGAATCAGAGGGATATGGACCAAATGCTGGCAAATGGGTCACTAGATTAATTTAGGATATTTGGTTGTCTGGACTGAAGGGTTTGCTTCTGTGCTCTACAACTCTATTTCTACATAGTCAGAATCAATTTCACAAAACTAGGCCATTCATCCTTTACAGCCTGTTTTTGGCTGTGGCCTAACTACATACGTTTCAATGCAAGTTTCAGAAAGATTTCAGCAGCTCTTTTCAAAAAGTGAACATGCTTTCAGACTTTAACAATGTTTCTGAATATATCAATGTAACTATTCTCAATGTTAAGGATCAGCCAATTCAGAATGTCATTTAAATGTAGAGCTTTTCTAACAATAGGTGTGAATTCTGTCTGTGTCCCAATATCGAGTCAGACTGACATTGTTGTTCGAAAAGCTCTGCATTTAAATGACATTCTTGAAGGTAATTTAAAACAAGTGCTAGGATTAACGTACCAAAGAACAGAAGCCCGTTCTAAAATATGGAAGATTTAATCTAAAATTGTTTAGTGAAGGACATCTCCATGACCGTGGCCTCCTTTGGCTATAAATTCTGTGATTATGATCTTATTGTCCATGACCACCTGAAGAAAGAGCAGCACTCTGAAATGGAGTGATCAGTAAAATTGTCTCATTTGGCTCACCCAAGGTTAGAAATGGAAGCATATCTCTTCAAGGTTACAGTTTGATTTGCCCTTTCAACGTTCTTGAAACTTAAGGTGTTCCATTGTAGTGTTCAATTCTGATCCATTAAAATCAGTACTGATTGTGTTGCTGGTCAAAGCACAGCAGGCCAGGCAGCATCTCAGGAATAGAGAATTCGACGTTTCGAGCATAAGCCCTTCATCAGGAATAAGAGAGAGAGAGCCAAGCAGGCTAAGATAAAAGGTAGGGAGGAGGAACTAGGGGGAGGGGCGATGGAGGTGGGATAGGTGGAAGGAGGTCAAGGTGAGGGTGATAGGCCGGAGTGGGGTGGGGGCGGAGAGGTCAGGAAGAGGATTGCAGGTTAGGAGGGCGGTGCTGAGTTGAGGGAACCGACTGAGACAAGGTGGGAGGAGGGGAAATGAGGAAACTGGAGAAATCTGAATTCATACTTGTGGTTGGAGGGTTCCCAGGCGGAAGATGAGGCGCTCCTCCTCCAGCCGTCGTGTTGTTGTGTTCTGCCGGTGGAGGAGTCCAAGGACCTGCATGTCCTCGTGGAGTGGGAGGGAGAGTTAAGGTGTTGAGCCACGGGGTGATTGGGTTGGTTGGTTCGGGCGGCCCGGAGGTGTTCTCTGAAGCGTTTCCGCAAGTAAGCGGCCTGTCTCACCAATATAGAGGAGGCCACATCGGGTGCAGCGGATGCAATAGATGATGTGTGTGGAGGTACAGGTGAACTTGTGGCGGATATGGAAGGATCCCTTGGGGCCTTGGAGGGAAGTGAGTGTGGAGGTGCGGGCGCAAGTTTTACATTTCCTGCGGTTGCAGGGGAAGGTGCCGGGAGTGGAGGTTGGGTTGGTTGGGGGTGTGGACCTGACGAGGGAGTCACGAAGGGAGTGGTCTTTGCGGAACGCTGATAGGGGAGGGGAGGGAAATAGATCCCTGGTGGTGGGGTCCGTTTGCAGGTGGCAGAAATGACGGCGGATGATACGTTGTATACGGAGGTTGGTGGGGTGGTAGGTGAGAACCAGTGGGGTTCTGTCTTGGTGGCGGTTGGAGGAGCGGGGCTCAAGGGCGGAGGAGCGGGAAGTGGAGGAGATGCGGTGGAGGGCATCGTCGATCACGTCTGGGGGGAATCTGCGGTGCTTGAAGAAGGAGGCCATCTGGGCTGTGCGGTGTTGGAATTGGTCCTCCTGGGAGCAGATGCGGCGGAGACGAAGGAATTGGGAATATGGGATGGCGTTTTTACAGGGGGCAGGGTGGGAGGAGGTGAAGTCCAGGTAGCTGTGGGAGTCAGTCGGTTTATAATAGATGTCTGTGTTGAGTCGGTCGCCCGAGATAGAAATGGAAAGGTCTAGGAAGGGGAGGGAGGAGTCTGAGACAGTCCAGGTGAAATTTGAGGTCGGGATGGAAGGTGTGAGTAAAGTTGATGAACTGTTCAACCTCCTCGTGGGAGCACGAGGCAGCGCCAGTTGCCATGGGCACCCGCATGGGCTCCAGCTATGCCTGCCTCTTCGTAGGATATGTGGAACAGTCCATCTTCCGCAACTACACTGGCACCACCCCCCATCTTCCTCCGCTACATCGATGATTGTATTGGCACTGCCTCGTGCTCCCTCCGCCACCAAGACAGAACCCCACTGGTTCTCACCTACCACCCCACCAACCTCCGCATACAACGTATCATCCGCAGCCATTTCCGCCACTCCAAACGGACCCCACCACCAAGGATATATTTCCCTCCCCTCCCTATCAGCGTTCCGCAAGGACCACTCCCTTCGTGACTCCCTCGTCAGATCCACACACCCCACCAACCCAACCTCCCACCCCCGGCACCTTCCCCTGCAACCGCAGGAAATGTAAAACTTGCGCCCACACCTCCACACTCACTTCCCTCCAAGGCCCAAGGGATCCTTCCATATCCGCCACAAGTTCACCTGTACCTCCACACACATCATCTATTGCATCCGCTGCACCCGATGTGGCCTCCTCTATATTGGTGAGACAGGCTGCTTACTTGCGGAACGCTTCAGAGAACACCTCGGGCGCCCCGGACCAACCAACCCAATCACCCGTGGCTCAACACTTAAACTCTCCCTCCCACTCCACGAGGACATGCAGGTCCTTGGACTCCTCCACCGGCAGAACACAACTACACGACGGCTGGAGGAAAGCGCCTCATCTTCCGCCTGGGAACCCTCCAACCACAAGGTATGAATTCAGATTTCTCCAGCTTCCTCATTTCCCCTCCCCCCACCTTGTCTCAGTCGGTTCCCTCAACTCAGCACCGCCCTCCTAACCTGCAATCCTCTTCCTGACCTCCCGCCCCCACCCCACTCCGGCCTATCACCCTCACCTTGACCTCCTTCCACCTATCCCACCTCCATCGCCCCTCCCCCTAGTCCTCCTCCCTACCTTTTATCTTAGCCGGCTTGGCTCCTCTCTCTTATTCCTGATGAAGGGCTTATGCTCGAAACGTCGAATTCTCTATTCCTGAGATGCTGCCTGGCCTGCTGTGCTTTGACCAGCAACACATTTGCAGCTGTGATCTCCAGCATCTGCAGACCTCATTTTTTACATTAAAATCAGTATCCAGTCTCATCCAGAGTGCAGAACCAACTCAACTGACAGAACAAACAAAACAACTTTTTGGTTTGCTTTTTAGATGTGACATCTTCTCTCCCTCCCTCTCTGGTGACCCAATAGGACTACCAGAGTTGGAAGTACCACTCTCGAAATACAATTGACTGACCTACAGTTTTCTTGTGCTGCTGAACATAAGGATTTAAAAGCTGCTAGCCTGATCTCGCACAAAGCACAAAAAACAGACTGTTCACCCATGTCTGCACAGAGGAGAAATTTCAGGAGGAACAAATCACAAAAATAACAACTGTTACCAGTCCCACAAACACGTTTCCCATGGACAAAGTTAAAAATCTCACAACACCAGGTTGTAAACCAACACATTTATTTGTAAACACTAACATTTGGAGCATTGCTCTTTTATCAGGTTGGTTGTGGAGAATGAGATCATGATCATGGAATTTATAGCCAAAGGAGTCCAGTGCCATGGAGATGTGATATATTAAACAATTTGAGATTAAATCTTTCATCTTTTAGAATGGGTTTCTGCTCTTTGGCATGTTAATTCCTGAAGTGGTTTTTAATTACCTTCTCAAGAAAGTCATTCAAATAATGCAGAGCTTTTCTAACAATAGGTGTGAATTCTCTCTGGGTCCCAATGTTGAGTCAGAGGGACATTTTCTTTGAAATGTTTTGCATTTAAATTACATTCTTGAGAAGGTAGTTTTTAGATTAGGTTGGGCTGGATTGGCCGTGCTAAATTACCCTTTATTGTTCAGGATATGCACTGTAGGGTGGATTAGCTATGAAAAATACGAAGGGGGTGGGTCTGGGTGGCAATGGTGCTAAATGCCTTCTTAACCATCCAGTCTACCAGTTCTTTGCAGGTTGCATCACCATGTACCTGAACTCTCCCATGTCTCTGTTTTAACTATACAAGTCCGGTCCTTCCTCATTTTAGCAAAATGCAACCCTTGCTTTTATTCATACCTCTCTCATATACGCACACCCTAACACTCTCTCACACTCACAGACTTATACTCCATCACACTTACACTTTACCAAGCATGCACTGTCACACACAAACTCACAACTCTATGGAGTGAATTTTTATTGGCAGAATTATATTTGCAGATACTTTCAATTTTGCTCACAAAGCACACAATCTACAGGCAGTCAATCCATGTAATATTTTATATATTCCTACTTTAAAAAACAGAACTGGTCTGATTCAAGATTGGGATACTGACATACTAGCTATCCACAACTTTAATGCATTGTGTGAGCTGAGATATCATTTTTTTAAAAATATAAAACCATAAGTCTTCAAGAACATGACTTAGATGTTGTTCTTAGATTTACATATTAATGAACCAAAACCTGCAACCCACTCTGAAAGATATCAGTTGCATGACGCTGCGTATTTTGCTATAAGATCTGTGTCTTATGATCCTGCTCCACAGCTACCTGTGGAAGGAGCGGTGCTCCGAAGCTAGTGCTTCCAAATAAACCTGTTGGACTATAATCTGGTCTTGTGTGATTTTTAACTTTATCCACTCCAGTCGATACTGGCACCTCCACATCGTTTCTGGTGAACACAGCCCATACCTCCTAGTGCTGCCAGGAAACTTTACAATGCCAATGAAACAACACAGTACCTGCACTCCTGAAAAATTACAATTTCTAATGATACTAGCTATCCATGCACTGCTCCATCTGATAAACAACATTGAAAACTTAGTGCAGGAGGCTGAAAGAAATGAACAGCTTTAAAACAAAAAACCGCTTAGAGCTCAAAGCTTTCAATGAGAGTCTGAGCCTGCGGTAAATTCAGGTAATCTTTATTGTGACCCAACTTTGTTAAAGCTTCAGATCCCCCAGCAAAAAGGTGTAGAAAAACTAGCTGCTTTTTAAACAGTCAAGGTCAAAGCACACGTACTGCTCCACCCCACCACCCCCCCATCACCCCACCACCCTACCACCCTTTCTTAACTATTGGTCATCACCGAGTTGTCCCTTTGTAATTGGATCCTTGGTACGGCCGTAACCTGGAGGAAGTATTGCCTCACTCAGCAATTTCAACCCATATCCTGTCTCCTAGTAAGTTTCTGCCCACTCATCTGCCAGGGGCTGAGTGGTGGGGGGATGGGGGGGGATAGGGGGAGGAAAGACGGGAGGTGCTGAGCAGTATTGTTTTTGGATTAGTGGTGCTGGAAGAGCACAGCAGTTCAGGCAGCATCCAAAGTGCAGCGAAATCGACGTTTCAGGCAAAAGCCCTTCATCAAGAAGGGCTGATTTATTCCTGATGAAGGGCTTTTCCCCAAACGTCGATTTCGCTGCACTTTGGATGCTGCCTGAACTGCTGTGCTCTTCCAGCACTACAAATCCCGAATCTGGTTTCCAGCATCTGCAGTCATTGTTTTTACCTAAAACAGTATAGTGTTAACCACACAGCTCTGTGTCTGGAGTCACTGTAGGCTGGACTAGGTAAAGGATGCAGCTGGATGACTGAATGAATCCTTTCCCACAATGGCAGTTTCCTTCTCTAAAAAGAGCATGCGTGAATCAGATGGGGCCCCCCACCCCAAAAAACGGTTTCACTATCAGATTCTGAACTCCAGATTTCGGACCGAATTCCAATTCCGTGATCTGCCATGGGCTGGATTCAAACTCAGAAGTCCCCGGAACTGGGTTGATAGTCCAGTCCCTAATGGCACTCGATTGTTGCTCCTTCAATCACCCTGCGATGGCACGTGAACTCGTTGGTGCCTCCGCAGGTGGGAGGAGCAGATGAAGGCCTTCCCACACTCCGTGCAGCTGAAGGGCTTCTCCCCAGTGTGGATCCGCTGGTGGGTCTGGAGATTGGAGGAATCGCTGAACCCCTTCCTGCACTCAGGACAGCTGAAGGGCCACTCCCCTGTGTGAAGCCGCTGGTGTCTCAGCAGGATGGAGGAATTGCTGAAGGCCTTCCCGCACTCGGTGCAGGGGAATGGCCTCTCCCCCATATGGATCCGCCGGTGGTGTCAGCAGAGTGGTGGAATTGCTGAAGGCCTTCCTGCACTCGGGGCAGCTGAAGGGTTTCTCCCCAGTGTGGAGACGCTGGTGCTTCCACAAGTTGCTCACCTGACTAAATCCCCCCTCCGCACTTGGGACAGGTGAATGGCCTCTCCGTGTGTGGACCCGCTGGTGAGTCAGCAGGTGGGAGGAATTGCTGAAGGCCTTCCCACACTCGGGGCAGCTGTAGGGCCTCTCCCCCGTGTGGACCCGCCAGTGGGTCAGCAGGTCAGAGGAATGTCTGAACGCCTTCTTGCACTCGGAGCAAGAAAAACGGCCTCTCACCAGTGTGGAGTCGCCTGTGGGTCTGGAGGTTGAAGGAATTGCTGAAGGCCTTCCCGCACTCGGGACATGGGAATGGCCTCTCCCCCTGTGTGACCCGCTGGTGAGTCCGCAGGGCAGAGGCCTGGGTTAAAGCCCTTCCCACACTCAGGGCAGCTGAAGGGCCTTTCTCTGGTGTGACTGCGCCGATGAGTCTCCAGGGCAGACGGGACACGGAAGCCTTCCCACAGTTACCACATTTCCACGGTTTCTCCACAGGGCGGGATTCCTCAGGTTTCTCCATGGCCGAAGCTTCAACCGCACACAATCGTGTGTAGGAGCCCCTTCGCACAGTGATTTCCTCTTAACAGGTGGTATAACTGTTACACACTCCACACTCAGTGCACTGCAACAGTAGGTCTCTCATCCAGTCCCACTGATACTGGAAATGTACTCAAACAGGAACCAAAAAGCTTTGCCCCTTCCCACAGAATCACAGTCAAAAATGGATTGAGTGACCGTCAGACATTGACACCAAACTGAGGACTGCTGACTCTGGAGAGTCACTGTCAAAAAGTACAGCACTGGAAAAGCACAGAGATCAGGCAGCGTCCCGAGGAGCAGGAGAGTTGACGTTACAGTCGATTTTGAACTTCTGTCTTCAGATCTTCAAACGCTGTAAAATGAGAATATAAAAGTCATCACTGTCAGTCCAGGGTAGAAATTCAGAACAAGTAATTCTGCTTTCTGGAGAACATTCTTTTCTTTTATTATTCCACAAAATTGAAAGCGCCATCCCATTCTCTCTCTCCCCCCTCTGTTCTCACTCCATTTTAACTAATTCTCCTGAAGATGCTGATTCAGGATTTACAGGGGCAGAAAAGCAAAAACGTCAATACTTATCTCTCTGAAAAACTCCACCTGAAGTTAATATCTTTCATGTCATTGGCATAATGCTGAGAGTGGGAACAGGTCTGATTTGGAAAGCAAAACAATGTGTACCAATTCAGGATGAACCTGCAATGCAGCTTCTTGAGGAACACACTCAAGAAATGGTTAATGTCCCCGGGAAGGGGAGCAGAATGAGACATCAAGGTATTAACACCAACACCAGAGAGAGAAACTGAACATACAGACGTGGCAAACGTTAGTGGAAAGCCAGTCACAGAGATATACACACAGAAACAGACACACAGGCACTCCAGTCAAAATCTTCTGTGCTGACCAGATATCCTAAATTAATCTAGACACATTTGCCAGCAGTTGTTCCCTGTCCCTCTGACCCGTTCGTATTGATACACCCGCCAGATGCCTTTTAAATGCTGTAATTGTACCAGCCTCCACTACTTTCTCT
>NW_026867972.1:0-82500 GCF_020745735.1 Hemiscyllium ocellatum | reverse complement strand
TAAAGGTCCCTCTACACTGCCACCATCAAACACTCCCAGGACAGGGACAGCAAGGGGTTAGATACAGAGTAAAGCTCACTCTACACTGTCCCCATCAAACACTCCCAGGACAGGGACAGCATGGGGTTAGATACAGAGTAAAGCTCACTCTACACTGTCCCCATCAAACACTCCCAGGACAGGGACAGCATGGGGTTAGATACAGAGTAAAGCTCCCTCTACACTGTCCCCCCATCAACCACTCCAGGACAGGGACAGCACAGGGTTAGATACAGAGTAAAGCTCCCTCTACACTGTCTCCCCATCAAACACTACCAGGACAGGGTGAGATACAGAGTAAAGTTCACTCTACACTGTCCCCACCAAACACTCCCAGGACAGGGACAGCATGGGGTTAGATACAGAGTAAAGCTCCCTCTACACTGATTCTCCATCAAACACTCCCAGGACAGGGACAGCACGGGGTTAGATACAGAGTAAAGGTCCCTCTACACTGCCACCATCAAACACTCCCAGGACAGGGACAGCACGAAGTTAGATACAGAGTAAAGCTCACTCTACACTGTCCCCATCAAACACTCCCAGGACAGGGACAGCATGGGGTTAGATACAGAGTAAAGCTCCCTCTACACTGTCCCCCATCAACCACTCCCAGGACAGGGACAGCACGGGGTTAGATACAGAGTAAAGCTCCCTCTACACTGTCCCCCCATCAAACACTACCAGGACAGGAACAGGACAGGGTGAGATACAGAGTAAAGTTCACTCTACACTGTCCCCACCAAACACTCCCAGGACAGGGACAGCATGGGGTTAGATACAGAGTAAAGCTCCCTCTACACTGATTCTCCATCAAACACTCCCAGGACAGGGACAGCACGGGGTTAGATACAGAGTAAAGGTCACTCTACACTGCCACCATCAAACACTCCCAGGACAGGGACAGCACGGAGTTAGATACAGAGTAAAGCTCACTCTACACATCCCCCATCAAACACTCCCAGGACAGGGATAGCACGGAGTTAGATACAGAGTAAAGCTCCCTCTACACTGTCCCCACCAAATGTTCTGAGACAGGAATAATGCAGGGTGAGGTACAGAGTTCTGCTCCCACTACTCCGACACTAACCAGTCAGTGGGCCGACGTTCCAGGCAATGTTGTTGCACCATCCAGTGGCCTGTACCCAGTGCACGGTGCCAGCATTGATCCACACCAGGTCCCCCGGCCGCTGTATGAAGCGGTAGACAGGGATCTTAGCTGCATAGAGGTCATCGAGCACCGGCCACCACGACCCGGTCAGGTAATCGACATTGTGCCTGCAGGAGACAGAGAGGATGCTGGGTGTTACTGACATTACTCACAACAGGAACATCCCGAGACCTTCACTGTCAATGTCACACATTCAGGAAACTCAGCACCCAAACTGCACACAGCAAGATCCCACACACGGCCAGCACCTCTAGACCAGGTGAGACTGGGTTTCTGAAGAGTAAGTGGATAGCCAAGGCCATCAACAAGAGCCCAATCTTGTTTCATGGCTGTAGAATCTGAGACATCTACCCAGGCGGGTAAACACAGGCCTCAATTTCAGCCCCGATTGTATCCCAAACAGTGCGGCACTCCCTCAGCACTGACCCTCTGACAGTGCCGCACTCCCTCAGCACTGACCCTCTGACAGTGCCGCACTCCCTCAGCACTGACCCTCTGACAGTGCCGCACTCCCTCAGCACTGACCCTCTGACAGTGCCGCACTCCCTCAGCACTGACCATCTGACAGATTGGCCATGCTAAATTGCCCCATAGTGTTCAGGGATGTGTAGGTTAGGGTGGATTGGCCATGCTAAATTACCCCATAGTGTTCAGGGATGTGCAGGTTAGGGTGGATTGGCCGTGCTAAATTACCCCATAGTGTTCAGGGATGTGTAGGTTAGGGTGGATTGGCCGTGCTAAATTACCCCATAGTGTTCAGGGATGTGCAGGCTGACTGGGTTCACTATGGGGACTGTGAGAATATGCTGGTGCTGCAGTGATACTGTGGGTGGGCCTGTTTTCAGCAACTGTAGGAATTCTGATGAGGGTTTGTTCAGAACAAGGTGAGGATGGCGTAGGTGGGCATGTCCTCAGAGTGAGGAGGAATGAGGTCAATATGATCAAGAGTTTGTTTGGGGGGGGGGGGTGAGAGTGAGAGTGAGAGAGAGAGAGAGTGAGAGTGAGAGAGAGAGAGTGAGAGAGAGAGAGTGAGAGTGAGAGTGAGAGTGAGAGAGTGTGAGTGTGAGAGAGAGAGTGTGTGAGAGAGTGTGTGAGAGAGAGTGAGAGAGAGAGTGAGAGAGAGAGTGAGAGAGAGTGTGTGTGTGTGTTGGGGGGGCAGTGTGTGTTGGGGGGGCAGTGTGTGTGTGTGCGTGCGTGCGTGTTGGGGCAGTGAGAGAGAGAGAGAGAGAGAGAGAGAGAGAGAGAGAGAGAGAGAGAGAGAGAGAGAGTGTGTGTGTGTGTGTGTGTGTGTGTGTGTGTGTGTGTGTGTTGGGGGGGTAGTGTGTGTGTGCGCACACGCATTGGGGCAGTGAGAGAGAGTGTGTGTGTGTGTGTGTGTGTGTGTTGGGGGGGCAGTGTGTGTGTGTGCGCACGCGCGTTGGGGCAGTGAGAGTGTGTGTGTGTGTTGGGGGGGGCAGTGTGTGTGTGCGCACGCGCATTGGGGCAGTGAGAGAGTGTATGTGTGTGTGTGTGTGTGTTGGGGGGGCAGTGAGTGTGTGCACGTTGGGGCAGTGAGAGAGTGTGTGTGTGTGTGTGCGCGTGTTGGGGGGGCAGTGTGTGTGTGCATGTTGGGGGGGCAGTGTGTGTGTGCGCACGCGCATTGGGGCAGTGAGAGAGAGTGTGTGTGTGTGTGCGCGTGCACGTTGGGGCAGTGAGTGTGTGTGTGGGTATGTGCGCGTGTGTGTGGGTATGTGCGCGTGTGTGTGGGTATGTGTGCGTGTGTGTGGGTGTGTTAGAGTGATGTGGGGAAGCCTGGGTCTGACTGGAATGCTATACAGAGAGCTGGCGCGGTCCCAGCTGGGTCCACTTGGTGTATTTGAGAAGTCAATGTGCAGCTCCCACAGCCCTCCCCAGTGAGGACAGCACAGAGGGGGAGTTACCTGTCACAAAACTCACTGATGGTATCCCAGTAAGCCTCCGGTACAGCAAACCATTCACAGTCCCCGGGCCCGATGTTAATATTCACCGAACAGAAGTTGTTATTCTCCTGGTGGCCTGTGTAGGGGAAGGGGACAGAGTGAGACACATCAGACACGGCCCAGTAACCTCCCATCGCTGCACGCCCGCCAAACCGTTCCACTCCCTGTGACGGGGTGTCGTTCCAGCCTGTTCAAACCTCCTTCGTACCAAGCACAGCACTTCGAGCTCCCACAGGTATCAGCCAAACGCAGGAAGGGGGAAGGGGCGACGGGCTGCTGGAAGGGAAGAAATAGGGTGTGGAGGCTATTCAGCCCCTCCACCTCACCTTCCCCTGCCATCAGTCAGTCAGCTGATCAGACTGTGGCACTAGTCCGTGTCCATCCCCAAACTCAAAATCCCATTGATCTGTCTTAAATATACTCAATGATAGCCTCTACCGCCCTTGGGGAGGGGGAGGGTGAGAGAGTTCCCAACTCCAAGAGAAAAAAATTCCTGCTCATCTCCCTCCTCAAGACTCCTTTGATATAAATTGCAGCCCTACCCTCCCTCCCCACACCCACTCCAGATATCCACCCCCAGCCCCCCTGGTGGGGTGGGGACACATCTTCCTCAGCCCAGCTCTGTTTCAACTCTGGTTCTTATAATTGACGAGCAGTACACGCCCCAGGATTGGGCGGGAGCAAACGTTCTCTCAAGACCACAAGCTCTCGGACGCTGTCTGACCCACCGTGACCCCCAGCCGAAGTGGTGTTCCGTTCCGGTTCCAGCATCTGCAGTAACTCGCTCCAGAATCTTTTACCAATTGGCTCCAACGTGACTCAACCCCTTCCCAACGTAAGGGACCGAAACAGTACTGTCCAAGGCAATACAGCTGGACAAAACTCTGGGGCGGCCACACTTGGAACATTGCGCACAGTCCTGGTCACTGCATTATCGGAAGGATGTGGAAGCTTTGGAAAGGGTTCAGAGGAGATTTACCGGGATGTTGCCTGGTATGGAGGGAAGGTCTTACGAGGAAAGGCTGAGGGACTTGAAGTTGTTTTTGTTAGAGAGAAGAAGGCTGAGAGGTGACTTAATTGCGACATATAAGATAATCAGAGGGTTAGAGAGTGTGGACAGGGAGAGCCTTTTCCCTCAGATGGTGATGGTGAGCACAAGGGGACATAGCTTTAAATCGAGGGGTGATAGATATAGGACAGATGTCAGAGGTAGTTTCTTTACTCAGTAGTAGGGGCGTGGAACGGCTTGCCCTATAACAGTAGTAGACTCACCAACTTTAAGGGCATTTAAATGGGCATGGGAGATGCACTTGGATAATAATGGAATGGTGTAGGTGGGTGAGCTTCAGGTTATTGTTACAGGTTGGTGCAGGGCCTGGACTGTGCTGTAACGCTCTGTGTTCGATGTAATCCTGTCGCTGAGGCCCTGTACCGCAGGATTTTCCAAGGTTTCACACTGCGTCCCCCTTGCAGTCGAGACTCATCTTCCGCTGTATGTACACGCTGACATTTTTGGAGAAAGTGAGGGCTGCAGATGCTGGAGATCAGAGTCGAGAGTGTGGTGCTGGGAAAGCGCAGCAGGTCAGGCAGCATCCGAGGAGCGAGAGAGTCAACGTTTCGGGCAGGAGCCCTCCACCAGGAATGCGGTGTTTGGATTCACGGACAGGGACACCCAGATCCCTGTAGAATGCAGCATTTCAGGGTCTGCATCAATAATAACTCTGCTTTTCCATTTTTCACGCTGAAATTAGTTTCCCACGTTATTCTCCACCTACCCATTCACTGATCCCTTTGCAAGGTTTTTCAATCCTCCTCATAACTGACTGGCTGGGTGAAAGTGAGGACTGCAAATGCTGGAGATCAGAGTCCCCAAGATTAGAGTGGGGCTGGAAAAGCACAGCAGGTCAGGCAGCGTCCGAGGGGCAGGAGAATCGACATTTCGGGCAGGAGCCCGAGGTGTTCCCGGTACAAAAACCGAAGGAACTGCAGATGCTGTAAATCAGACAGAGGAGCTGAAACGTTAACTCTGATTTCTCTGCACGGATGTGGCCAGACCTGCTGAGTTTTTCTGGCACCTCCTGTGTCTGCAGTCCCAGGTTGACACAGCCCCACCAAGATGGGGAGGCCTTATCTTGTCTTGAGCCCTGAATATGACACCTTGTAAAAACCAAAATACACCACACTGAGTGGTTCCCCTTTATCTAACCCGCTTGGCAAATAATCACATAACTGCCAGCAACTTTGAGGCGGGGGGCACGGGGAATAAGGGAATGGTGGGGCAAGGGGCAGGGAGTCACGTGGACTCCTCACCTGGAGTCCGGCTGCCAGGAACTTTCATGTAGAGCTGCACAGTGTTCATGCCATAAATGGTGTGTCCCACGTGGCTCAACATGTTCCCGTTCGATGAGACGCGCATGAACGCTGGTAACTTCAGCAACTCCTGTAGCTGCGGCTTCCAGCTGCATGAGGGGGGAAGGGTGAAGAGAGAAACAGGGAGGGAGAGAGACAGGGATGGAGGGGATGGGAGAGATGGGGAGGGAGAGAGAAAGACAGGGAGGGAGAGACGGGGGGGAGGAGGGGAAGAGAGAGAAACGGTGAGGGGGGAAGAGAGAGAGAGGGAGGGAGAGGGGAGAGAGAGAGAGGGAGGGAGAGGGAGGGGAAGAGGGAGAGAGACAGACAGACAGAGACAGAGAGTGAGGCAGAGTGAGAGGGTAAGAGATAGAGACAAAGAGGGTGAAACAGAGAGACAGACAGAGAGATGCAGAGAGACAGGACAAATCACATTAATCAATTGTGCTCTGGGCAATTTACTTCACATTTCTAACCCCATGCTGTCCCTGTCCCTGCGACTGTTTGATGGGGGTCATTGTACAGGCAGCTTTACTCTGTAACTAACTCTGTACTGTCCCTGTGTAGAATGAGCTTGACTCTGTCTCTAACCCTGAATGCTGGATGGGACACAGGCTGTTTGATGCTGGGTACACCCTGTCTGCGAATAGCTGACACAGCCTGAATTACACTGAAATGATGAGTACTCCACCCTCCGTCACCAATCCCATAGCCCCCTCCTACACCAGGCAGCCTCAGAGGACCCCCAGCATTGACGTACCCGAGACCAACGTTCTCCCTGACCTATGAGTGACCGGGGTTAATCGACTGAGTGTGGCATCGCACTGGGGTCTCCTTCCTGACCCTCCACCCCCGCCGCCCCCCCCCCCCCCCCCCGCCACATTCCCCTCGGTATATAACAACAAAAAGCCGCTGTGAATGTGCGGCAGGGTTCACTTACAGTTTGGGGTCTGACAAATCGATATTGGTCCCAAACTTGATCACCTTCAGCGGAACTTTCTGTCCGTTTCTGACGGAGGAAGACAAAGGGTTAATGAGGACAGAATCCAAAATGTCACCGTGACCCTCGCCAGCACAACACCCCCCCCCACCCCCCTCAGCTCCAGGTCACCGCAAGAAACACAAGGCCATTCCTTAGACACGGTGCTGGTACCTGTGAATAGTCTCCGGGACTTCGGCAGCTTTCTCAGGCTCGGGCTCCCCCTCTTCCTCATCGCTGTCCTTATCTTCCTGTCGGGAAGCAATCAAGGGGGCAGGGAGGGTGAGTAAGGGTCAGCAAATAGTCCCCTCCTGTGATCTCCAGCACCTTCCTCCAACCCTGCCACAGATTCCCATCGATCCACCCCTGACTGTGTGACCGTCCCCCTCCAAGACCCAACCTCTCTGTCCAAATGCCCAACCCCCCCCCACCCTGCCTCTGTGCGCGTCTGTGTGTGAGAGCGCATGTGGGTATCTGCATGTGAGAGAGAGAGAGTGTGTGAGAGTGAGTGAGAGAGAGAGAGAGAGTGAGAGACAGTCTGCGTGAGGGAGTATGAGAGATAGAGTGTGAGAGAGAGAGTGTGAGTGAGTGTGTAAGAGAGAGGCGTTCCAGTGAAGCGTTCCAGTAAGTCAGCAACGCTCCCAGGATGTTTTCGGGTCCCTCTACCTTACAGCTCACCCTCTGCCCTCCCATCCACCACTGAGCCCATTCCCTACCCAGTGTGGTCCCAACAGGGACTGAATCGCCCACCCAGATTCAGGCTGTTTGGCCCATTCTGGGGTTTCTACCCCACACAGGCCTCCTCCTGTTCACGTTGCCCTCCCACACCCCCATCAGTCCACTGCTCTGGTCGTTTGTCCCTCCAGCTTTCCCCATTTCACATTTCGGTGCTAATCTCCTCTCCCGCTCCCCGTGGGAGTGAGCCCCAACATTCCCCCCCTCACCCCCCTTCCCAGTGGCATTTATTTGGGATCGTCTGGGATAGATTGGCCCTGGGTTCTGGTGTTGCCCAGAGAGGGACCACTTCCTCCCCCATCGGAGACTCTCCATTGTTTCAAAGAATCAGGTCATCATCCTCTCCTGCGCGGGGAAGAGCTTCATGGCTCTTCAGCCCTTCCCTGCCATCCTATCCCCCAGCTCTGGAGCTCACCCTCGGGAGGCATGGCCATCCATCAGTCGCAGCCTCGCTCTCCCTCCGTGGCCTGTGCCTGCAATCTCTGACCTTTGGCCTTCACCCCTCCCCAGGCCTGAGTCTGCGATCTCTGACCTTTGGCCTTCTCCTCCCCCCCACCCCCCAGGTTTGTGCCTGCAATCTCTGACCTTTGGCCTCCCTTGCCCTCCACAGGCCTGTGCCTGTGATCTCTGACCTTTGGCCTCCCCCCACTCCGAGCGAGGGGCAGGGGGGCACAGGGTCTGGCTAACCTGCAGAGACTCCTGGAAGGACGAGGCCTGGTACTGGGCGTACTTGGCGATGGTGGTGTGGGAGCGGCTGCTCTCACAGGGCCAGGTCTGGTTGCCTCCTGAGGGGTCCCAGTTCTCGTCTGAAGGCTGCTGGAGCTGCGTGCGGACCTCCACCGTGTGCTCACCATTGGCCTCCACCAAGGTCTTCGTCGAGAACAGGCCGAGATCTACAGTGGGGGTGCAGGAGAAAGAGGGAGGGGGTGAGAGAGAGAGAGACAGAGAGAGAGACAGAGAGAGAGAGAAAGAAAGTGGGATATAGAGAGAGAGAGAGAGAGACAAAGGGGAGGTATAGAGAGAGATAAAGGGGGGTATATAGAGAGAGAGAAAAAGTTTTACATCCATCAAAGTTTTACCTACGCATCCACTAATATCATTTATTGTATCTGTTGCTCCCGATGCGGTCTCCTCTATATTGGGGAGACTGGGCGCCTCCTAGCAGAGCGCTTTAGGGAACATCTCCGAGATACCCACACCAATCAACCACACCGCCCCGTGGCCCAACATTTCAACTCTCCCTCCCACTCTGCCAAGGACATGGAGGTCCTGGGCCTCCTTCACCGCCGCTCCCTCACCACCAGACGCCTGGAGGAAGAACGCCTCATCTTCCGCCTCGGAACACTTCAACCCCGGGGCATCAATGTGGACTTCTACAGTTTCCTCATTTCCCCTTCCCCCACCTCACCCTAGTTCCAACCTTCCAGCTCAGCACTGTCCCCATGACTTGTCCGGACTTGCCCTATCTGCCTGTCTCCTTTCCCACCTATCCACTCCACCCTCTCCTCCCCGACCTATCACCTTCATCCCCTCCCCCACTCACCCATTGTACTCTATGCTACTCTCTCCCCACCCCCCACCCTCCTCTAGCTTATCTCTCCACGCTTCAGGCTCACTGCCTTTATTCCTGATGAAGGGCTTTTGCCCGAAACGTCGATTTTGCTGCTCCCTGGATGCTGCCTGAACTGCTGTGCTCTTCCAGCACCACTGATCCAGAACATGCTGAATTACCCCATAGTGTTCAGGGATGTGTAGGTTAGGGTGGATTGGCCGTGCTAAATTGCCCCATAGTGTTCAGGGATGTGTAGGTTAGGGTGGATTGGCCGTGCTAAATTACCCCATAGTGTTCAGGGATGTGTAGGTTAGGTGCATTAGTCAGGGTTAAAGTACAGTGATAGGGTAGGGGAATGGGTCTGGGTGGGTTACTCTTCAGACGGTCGGTATGGACTTGTTGGGCTGAAGGGCCTGATTCTATTTTAACAGGGTAGCTGAGAGGTCATCTCAGTGACTCCTGGGCTAGGGAAGTGAAAGGTCAGCCTGTTTCTCTGGCCGTTGGACAGAGTGTTGTGACAATAGCATCTCGCTGCTTTCCTCCATACTGATTCTGCAGTGATATGTTGCCCTCCCTTCTACCATAGAGAGGGAGAGGGGAACACCCAAACTCCCTCTCACTCACCATCCTGACTTAGATTCCCCTTTAGTGTGCAAGTGGGCCATTCAGCCCATTGAGTCCACACTGACCCTCTAAGAGCCCTGTAACCCTGCATTTCCCACGGCTAATTTCACCTAGCCCCCGGTACAAGTCGGAACACAATGGGCAATTTAGCCTGGCCACACAGATACAGACACAGACAGACAGACACACGGACACGGACACACACACACACACACACACACATGGATACACACAGACACAGACACACACACACACACACACACACGGATACACACAGACACAGACACACATGGACACATACGCACACACACACAAATACATACACACACTACACACACACACACAGACACTCACACACAGTATTACTCACTCAATCGGAGCGATCCAGCCAGGCCCCTTATCACAGTGATCGGTGTCTTCGGGTCTGTACAAAATTGCTGAAGTACGGGGGAGAAAGCATCTCGCTTGCTCTCTAACTGCAAGAGATTCAAGAGCAAGACAGGAAATAAATGCAAATGTGGTTAAATCCGCTACTTGCTACAAAACTGATCCACACAAAGGGATCCCTTTAAAACAATCTCAAACCGCAACGGGGTGAGAGACTGCAGCAACAGACTCCCATCTCTCCCTCTCCCTCCCCATGGCAGGCAGCTCAGACCTGCCTGTTTTACCATCAAGACACAGCACCAGAACCCAGTGCATTTGCATAGTCTCCTCGATGCAGTAAAGTCACGCCGGGGGCGTCATTGAAGAAGATTTCACATTGAGACACAAGTTCAGGGCAGCCCACCCCAGCCTGTCCCCCCAGTAAGGAACACTGGCCCAGCCCCCAACACCCACAACCCAGAGAGCAAAGAACATCAAACAGAGATCTCAGAGGACTCTAGGACCTAGAGGAGGGTGTTACAGAGATAGGGAGGGGGTGTAGGGGGCTAGAGGGTGTTACAGAGATAGGGAGGGGGAGTAGGGGCTGGAGGAGGGGTACAGAGATAGGGAGGGGGAGTAGGGGCTGGAGGAGGGGTACAGAGATGGGGAGGGGGAGTAGGGGCTGGAGGGGGTGGCGATGGACAGAGTGGTTTTTCTGTCTCTAACATTAGCCTGTACAAGACCAAATGATAGCTACCACAAAGCATCACGTGAGCACAGAATTGCTCAGTGTAATGCATTCCTTAGCCAAACAGCCCAACCACACCTTGGAGATGCACACAGTCCTGATGATTAATGGATGGGGAAAAATGGGACAGGGTGAAGGATGAAGTCTGTTGTAGAAAAGACAGACTTTCGATGCTTGAATCCAAGTCATTCGAGGGGAAGGTGTGCATTCAATCTCCCAACTGTCTGTGTGTGTCCATGCACGAGAGGGTTAGAGCGAGAGTGTGAGTGTGAGAAACAGCGTTAGAGTCAGTGAGTATGGGGTTGTGTGTCAGAGTCAATGTGAGTGTGAGACAGTGCGTGCACATGTGAGAGAGTGAGTGCGAGAGACAGAGTCTGGATTTGTGTGTGAGAGTGATAGACAGTGAGTGAGAGTGTGTGTGTGTGTGTGTGTGTGTGTATCTGTAGCAAACCCAAAATGGGTAGAGGAGATGCCCTCCTCCTATCCCCATTCCCAAACACAGGAAGCAGTGATGTGAAGTGAGTCACACATCCCCAGCAGCCCCCATGAGGGGGATTGGTCCTCCCATTTGACAAGTTCATGTCAATGTCCACTGAATACCATTTCAGTCCCACTACCCTCAATCCGCCAGCTAATCAGCTAAGGGGACTATCACCGGACCGTCCCTCACCCGGTCTTGCAGGAGGGCCTGGTGACAGATGACTGATGACCATCCCATCAGCCTCCACACTGCCAGGAATCCCAGTTTTGGGAGATACATGCAGGAACACGTGAGGCCGAGGGGATGGGGGCCCAGAGTGATGTTGGGGTTTGGGGAGGGTGGGGGGTGCGGGGTGGTTTGAGAGCGGAGAGGGTGGAGGAGGGGACGGGACCTACGTAAATGCTGGGCGTGGGAGGGTTAAGCTTATCCCGAACGGCCTGTTGCTCGGTGAGGCAGCCTGGCTTCACTGAATGTGCTGGCAACACACACGAGGCAGTGAACTTTCCCTTCAGCTTCGTGGACCTGCAACACAGAGAAACAACACACAGCTAGTTAGCTGGGGGAGGCAGCGCTGGGTTCAGTACATCTACATTAGCAAGCAGTGCAGGGTGTGCGCGTGTGTGCTGAAGGGGAGGGAGTGTACAGTCAGGAATCAAACTGGGTGGAGAGAGAGAGAAACTGGGTACTGAGACCTCTAAAAGCAGATTTATTTATGATGCATCACACTCAGTAACCCCTCTCCCCCGCAGCACCGTGTTACTGACTGTATTTCTCCAGATGTTAATTCCACTTCAATACATTGTCACTCAGTATCCCCTCTCCGCGTCCCCCAGTGCCCTGTGTTACTGACAGTATCTCTGCTGATGGTAATCCAGCTCCCTCACACTGTCACTCAGTAACCCCTCTCCCCCCCCAGCTCCCTGTGTTACTGACAGTATCTCTGCTGATGTTAATCCAGCTCCCTCACACTGTCACTCAGTAACCCCTCTCCCCCCCAGCGCCCTGTGTTACTGACTACCTCCACGGATACAACTGATTGCAATCATTTGGGAATCTGTGCTTGCTTTGAAAAACTGGTGAACGGGATTAAACACGGCATATTGCAAACTGCATGGAAGGTACCTTCCAACATCCATAGGACAGAGAGGCTGGTGGGAGGAATGCAGAGATGTACAAAGTTAAAAATCACACAACACCAAGGTATAGTCCAACATCAACCCAGGGGAGCAGTGCTCTGAAAGCTAGTGCTTCCAATTAAACCTGTTGGACTCTAACCTGGTGTTGCGTGATTTTTAACTCTGCACACCCCAGTCCAACACTGACATCTCCAATGCAGAGATGAGTGAGTTTCCCCGTGTTGGTGGAATGAATATTGAAACACAATACAAAATCAGGACACAATTCTGAAGGTGTGCAGGAGTATAAGGACTGGGGGAGGGGGTGGTGAATGCAGAGGAAGGGTCAGACAGCAGTGACCAATACCTCCACCATCCTATAGGGACACAGAGTACAACAGGAAGGAGGTGATACTGAACTCGTCCCAGCCCCTGGCTCAGCCGGGAGGTTTGTGTTCAGTTCTGGGCCCTGCACAGAAGGCAGCCAAGGTTCAGGAGAATGGGGACAGGCTGGAGAACCTGGAAGCGTATTCCCGGAGAAGACGGACGGGAGATTTAACTGAGGTGCTCAAAACGGTGAGGGAATCCACGGACGGATTCGAGAGGGAGATATTGTTCCCGACAGAGGGAGGATCAAGAAAAGGATGGTGTGGGGGAGAGGGGAGAGTGTTTGGGGGCAGTACTGCGCTGCCTGAGGGGACGGCAGAGTCTATCGGGCCTTTCGAAGAGAAGGGAGACAGTTATTAGAAGGGGATACGCGTGCAGGGGACCAGGGAGGACGCGATGGGCCGCACGGTCTCCCTCATGATCTCTGCCCTCGAGGGAAAGGCCCACATTCTCAGGTCTGCGCACAAACTGAGGCACTGCGGAAACGCTGGCTTAGACCGCATCCCGACTGGCCCCAAACACCCCACTTGCACCAGCGTCTGAGCCGGTTCCAGAGCAACGCACACGACTCTGAGCATTTACACCAGTGTGGGGATGGGGGTGGGCACCAGGCCTATACTGTGGGCCCACAGCACGCTGGGTAAAACCTCCATTGTTGGCGGTTTCGAGAACGTGGAGCCAGGCCTATAGTGTGGGCCCACATCTCCATCTCTGCGCGGCAGTGGCTGGCGGTTACAAGGACGTGGGCCCCCCTTGCGCAGTCGCTTGGGGGGGGTCACCCTGGGAGGGTGAAAGTGGGTGACTCACCGGCAGGCCCGGACGACCTCGGCCCCGGAGTTTTCGATGGTGAGGTCAGAGAGCCGGATCCGTTTCTCGTCCACCTCAGAGGCGATGAAGGTTTCCCGGTCGCCGCTCTCCACCTTCACCAGTTTGATCTTCAGCTCCTTGGTGGTGCCCTCGGGGAACGGCTTGACCCTCAGGACGTTGGAGGTGGCCTTGGGCCCAGCCTCTGGCTCTTTGGTGGCGGTGGTAGTGCTGGTGGTGGTGCTGGTGGTGGTGGTGGTGGTGGTGGATGCCGTGGGGTTCGGTGGCGGCACAGGCTCTGGCCTGCGAGTCCCGGCCCGCCCAGGTTCCTCGGGGGAGGCCGGGCTGGGAGCAGCAGACTTGGCCCCCCGGGGCCCCTCCGACCTGAGCTTGTGCCGGGCCAGGATCTCCTTGCTCTGGAGGTCGATGTTGCCGAGGACGCACCGCTGCTTGCCCTTGGCCGAGCGGCCGCCCCGACGCCTCCGCTCCCGGCTCGGGGCTTTGCCGCGGGGCTCGTGCCGCCGTTCCCCTGGCGACGGGCGGTGGGGGGGTAGGCCGGGCTCAGGGGGGGCCAGCGCCGCGGCGGGCTCCCCGGTTTTGCCGGAGCCGCCCCGGTGCCACCGGTGGGCAGCATCGGACACCCCCTTCTGGGCCTCGGTGGTGGTGAAGACGGCCTTGATCCACATCTCGCTGTCGGGGGGCGCGGGTGGCTCCTTGACCAGGGGTTCAGGGGAGGGGGGAGGCCGGGGCGGGGGCGGGGGTGGGGGAGGGGGAGGAGCCAGCCTCCCGGACAGGGCGCAGGTCAGGGGCGGAGGCCGGGGCAGGAAGCGGCCTTCCGGGCCCGGCTTGGAGCTGGGAGCCTCCGCCAGACGGGGAGGGGTCACCAGGCCCCGGGGGGGCGCAGCAGGCCTGGCCTCGGCCGCTAGGCCCGGCTGCTGCTCCGGGCCCGCCCCCCCGCCCCCGCGGGGACGGTGGGGGCCAGACAGGGGGGGCATGCGGGGCGCAGCGGGGGGCGGAGCCCAGCCAGCCTCCCGGGGACGTGGGGGCGCGCCCTCCCAGGGGGTTGCAGGGGGCCTCAGCTCCTGCTCTGTCCCTGGGGGGTCCTGGGGGGGGCTCTGAACCATCGCCGCCCGGCCCGCTCCCTCCTCCCGGGCCCCACAAGATGGCTGCCCCTCCGCTCGAGGCTGGGCCTGGCCGCTGGGCGGCCTCCAGTGGCAGTGCTCCCTATCCTTGCAGCTCTCCCTGTGCTCCGGGGAGCTGCTGCCAAGGGGGGCACAGTGTGGGCTGGGGGAGGGGACAGGGGCACTGGTGGCAATGGCGGGGGTGTCCTGGCAAAGCCCTCCACCACGGTGACTCTGGGACGCTGGGTCTAACTGCCCCATCGGACCCAGGGCACCATCTTGAGGATTCTGGAGGCTGTGAGGAAGCTGGATGGGAGAAAGGGATTCGGGGGGTGGGGGGTGGGGAGAGAGAGGGGAGAGAGAGAGAGAGAGAGAGAGAGAAAACACAACTCAGTCACTACTGCAAACAAACTCCTTATGGCCATGTTGCGAACAGCGAAACATGTCAACGTGTGACCTACACCAGCCACAAAGACTGGGCTGACTGGCCTTGACCAGCTGCTGTGGGACAGGCTGGTGAAGGGGGCTGAATGGCCTCCTGCTCCAGTGTAACAGGCTTGGGAGGTTGGCGGTGGGACGGGCCGGGGCGAGTGCTGTACGGCCTGACCCAGAGTGGATGGGTTCAATAGCCTCTGTTCCCTGTACAATGGGCTCAAGAAGGGGGCTGAACGACTTCCTGTACCTGGGCGATAGGCTCAGGGAGTGGGGCTGAATGGCCTCCTGCCCCTTGTGATAGACTCGAGGAGTGGGGCTGAATGGCCTCCTGCCCGTGTGTGATAGGCTCGGGGAGTGGGGCTGAATGGCCTCCTGCCCCATGTGATAAGCTCAGGAAGTGGGGCTGAATGGCCTCCTGCCCCTGTGCAATAGGCTCGAGGAGTGGGGCTGAATGGCCTCCTGCCCCTGTGCAATAGGCTCGGGAAGTGGGGCTGAATGGCCTCCTGCCCTTGTGCAATAGGCTCGGGGAGTGGGGCTGAATGGCCTCCTGCCCCTGTGTGATAGGCTCGGGGAGTGGGGCTGAATGGCCTCCTGCCCATGTGTGATAGACTCGAGGAGTGGGGCTGAATGGCCTCCTGCCCATGTGCGATAGGCTCGGGGAGTGGGGCTGAATGGCCTCCTGCCCCTGTGTGATAGGCTCAGGAGGTGGGGCTGAATGGTCTCCTGCCCATGTGTGATAGGCTCGGGGAGTGGGGCTGAATGGCCTCCTGCCCGTGTGTGATAGGCCCGGGGAGTGGGACTGAATGGCCTCCTGCCCCATGTGATAGGCTTGAGGAGTGGGGCTGAATGGCCTCCTGCCCCATGTGATAGACTCGAGGAGTGGGGCTGAATGGCCTCCTGCCCATGTGCGATAGGCTCAGGGAGTGGGGCTGAATGGCCTCCTGCCCCTGTGTGATAGGCTCAGGAGGTGGGGCTGAATGGCCTCCTGCCCCTGTGTGATGGGTAAGTGAACACGGGGATGTGCCGACCTGTGCCAGGTACTCACCGCGGTGGAGCCTGAAGGTTCTGGACTCTGCTGCAGCTGCCGGTGCTCAGTGCCCCCTGACCCCAGGGGCTGGCACCGTTTAGCCGGAGACTGCCCATCATCTGCCTGTAGCCTCACCGCCCCGACTGTCACCTCACCCCTGGGGCATGGCTGCTGGGGTAGGGTGTCTTGGCGTGGGGGTGGTGTAGGGCTTGACGTCACGGTGACCGGGTGGATGCTGGGATTGCCGTGCCAACTGGAGATGGGTGGGGAAGAGGAGCGGGCGCTGCTGTGTGGAGAGGGGTCGGACAATGACTTCTTCGGTTCCTGTCAAGAGAGTGTGAGACAGAGAGAGCGTGAGACAGAGAGAGAGGGGCAGACAGAGAGAGAGAGAGAGAGAGAGAGAGAGACAGACAGACAGACAGACAGACAGACAGACAGACAGAGAGAGAGACAGACAAACAGAGAGAGAGAGACAGACAGACAGAGAGAGAGAGACAGACAGACAGAGAGAGAGAGAGACAGAGACAGAGAGAGAGAGACAGACAGACAGAGACAGACAGACAGACAGAGACAGACAGAGAGAGGGAGAGACAGACAGGCAGAGAGAGAGAGAGAGAGAGACAGAGACAGAGACAGAGAGAGATGGAGAGAGACGGAGAGAGAGAGAGAGAGACAGCGATGAGCTGCGTTCCCATGTCTGATGTCTGTCACATCGCTAACTTCTGTCCCTTGCCTCTGTCCCTATCCAAAGCCACGCCCCCACCCTCCATCTGCCCCGGGCTCACCTCCCAAATCCTAGACAATCACCACTTCATAAACAGGAATTTCAAAAAGTAATTTTGAAGATTAGTGTTGCTTTCACTTTTATAAGTATCCTTTATAGAGTCAGAGAGATGTACAGGACGGTCCAACCCGTCCATGCCGACCAGATATCTCAATCCAATCCAGCACCCGGCCCATCTCCCTCCAAACCCTTCCCATTCATATACCCATCCAAATGCCTCTTCAATGTTGTAATTGTACCAGCCTCCACCACATCCTCTGACAGCTCATTCCATACACGTACCACCCTCTGTGTGAAAACGTTGCCCCTTAGGTCTCTTTTATATCTTTCCCCTCTCACCCTAAACCTATGCCCTCTAGTTCTGGACTCGCCCACACCAGGGAAAAGACTTTGTCTATTTATCCTATCCATGCCCTTCGTGATTTTGTAAACCTCTATAAGGTCACCCCTCAGCCTCCGACGCTCCAGGGAAAACAGCCCCAGCCTGTTCAGCCTCTCCCTGTAGCTCAAATCCTCCAACCCTGGCAACATCCTTGTAAATCTTTTCTGAACCCTTTCAAGTTTCACAACATCTTTCCGATCAGAAGGAGACCAGAATTGCACGCAATATTCCAACAGTGGCCTAACCAATGTCCTGTACAGCCGCAACATGACCTCCCAACTCCTGTACTCAATACTCTGACCAATAAAGGAAAGCATACCAAACGCAGCCTTCACTATAACACGTGGGTAAATCTCATCCAATCAGGAGACAGTTACTGCCCATCATTGGGGTGGCTCAGGGGCAAGACAGAGCCCAGGCTGGATGGTAGGAACCAGGGGAACATTGAACAACCCTACCCCCAGGGTGAGGGGAGATGGGAGGAGGAGGCACCTGTAGATTGAGAGTGAGCTCTTTCCTTCCGTGTGTCCAAGAGTCCTTGTGCGTGGGGGTCCATCCCGGACTCGTTTTCTGCGCTGGGTGTGGCCCGTTGGAAGGTAAACTGGGAGGAGCTGGGTCACTTGCTTGTTGTGGTCCTGAATGGTACCCCTGGCCATCCGAAAGAAAGGCACACCAGTTAGAGCCCACTCTCTCCTGACCTGCAGAACCCTCACTCCCCAACCCCCTGAACCAGTAGGCACAGGTCCTCACACAATCCTACAATCCCTACAGTGTGGAAACAGGCCCTTCGGCCCAACAACTCCATACTGACCCTCCGAAGGGTCACCCTCCCAAACCCATTCCCCTATTACTCTACATTTTCCCCTGACTAATGCAACTAACCTACACATCCCTGAACACTATGGGGTAATTTAGCATGGCCAATCCACCCTAACCTACGCATCCCTGAACACTATGGGGTAATTTAGCATGGCCAATCCACCCTAACCTACACATCCCTGAACACTATGGGGTAATTTAGCATGGCCAATCCACCCTAACCTACGCATCCCTGAACACTATGGGGTAATTTAGCACGGCCAATCCACCCTAACCTACGCATCCCTGAACACTATGGGGTAATTTAGCATGGCCAATCCACCCTAACCCACACATCCCTGAACACTATGGGGCAATTTAGCATGGCCAATCCACCCCAACCTGTACATCCCTGAACACTATGGGGTAATTTAGCATGGCCAATCCACCCTAACCTACACATCCCTGTACACTATGGGCAATTTAGCATGGCCATTCCACCCTAACCTACACATCCCTGAACACTATGGGGTAATTTAGCACGGCCAATCCACCCTAACCTACACATCCCTGTACACTATGGGGTAATTTAGCATGGCCAATCCACCCTAACCTACGCATCCCTGAACACTATGGGGTAATTTAGCATGGCCAATACACCCTAACCTACACATCCCTGAACACTATGGGGCAATTTAGCATGGCCAATCCACCCCAACCTGTACATCCCTGAACACTATGGGGTAATTTAGCATGGCCAATCCACCCTAACCCACACATCCAAAGATTTGGCCATGCTAAATTGGCCATGCTAAATTGCCCGTAGTGTTAGGTAAGGGGTATATGTAGGGGTATGGGTGGATTGCGCTTCGGCGGGTCGGTGTGGACTTGTTGGGCCGCAGGGCCTGTTTCCACACTGTAAGTAATCTAATCTAATCTAATCCCTGTACACTATGGGCAATTTAGCATGGCCATTCCACCCTAACCTACACATCTTTGGACTGTGGGAGCAAACCCACGCAGACATGGGGAGAATGTGCAAACTCCACATAGACAGTCACCCGAGGCTGGAATCGAACCCGGGTCCCTGGCACTGGGAAGCAGCAGTGCTAACCAGTGAGCCACCGTGCCACCCTATGAGTGCCCAGTGGGTACAGCAACTTCCGAAGGAAGGTACATACACGTTTAGCTGCAGTAACGTGGCGGATGACGGGATGAAACTTTCCCCCCCTCAATCGTTTTGGAAACCAAGGTTTCACAATCACCCGCCCAGCCTGAGAGAGTCCCCGGCCTACCGACTCTGAGTGACCCCAGGGGAGATAGACAATGTCATTCAGTTCCTTCCTGTGCGAGGGACTGGGAAGGGACCGGACTAACCTGGGTAATAACGCACATTTCTCCATGGAGGTGATTACTACACTGTCCTCGGAGGTCATTTGCAATGAGTTAGAGTCATAGAGATGTACAGTATGGAAACAGACCCTTTGGTCCAACCCGTCAATGCCGGCCAGATATCCCAACCCAATCTAGTCCCACCTGCCAGCACCTGGCCCATATCCCTCCAAACCCTTCCTATTCATATACCCATCTAAAATGCCTTTTAAATGTTGCAATTGTACCAGCCTCCACCACATCCTCTGGCAGCTCATTCCATACACGCACCACCCTCTGTGTGAAAAAGTTGCCCCTTAGGTCTCTTTTATATCTTTCCCTTCTCACCCTAAACCTATGCCCCTCTAGTTCTGGACTCCCCCACCCCAGGGAAAAGACTTTATCTGTTCACCCTATCCATGCCCCTCATAATTCTATAAACTTTGATAAGGTCACCCCTCAGCCCCCGACGCTCCAGGGAAAACAGCCCCAGCCTGTTCAGCCTCTCCCTGTAGCTCAGATCCTCCAATCCTGGCAACATCCTTGTAAATCTTTCCCAAACCCTTTCAAGTCTCACACCATCCTTTCCTCCAGCTCGATCGATGCCAAGGTGGTTACCTGGTGGCTGTGGACCTGCTCCGGGCTCCTGCTGCGGCTGCGTTTGACTGAGCTGGGGATATCACTGCTGTGGCTGGTTCGGCAGGTTTGTTGATGAGAGGGGCTGGGTGGCTGCCCACACTGCTCCCCAGGCCCTGCTGCTCGCTTCAGCTGACAGCCATTTTTGGTTGAACTGAAATTTCGCTTCTAACGCAAGGAGCAAGCGACGGAGGGAAGGGGAGAGGGGGAAGGAAACAGCAAGGAGGAGAGGAAGAAAGAGGAGAGTGAGGGAGGCAGTGATGGAAGGAGACAAAAACAAATACACATATAACGTTGATGTTTAACATCAGCATCGCCGGCCAGTACAAAAACACGCTGAAAACCAAGCACGTTAGTGAGGGGGGGGGGGGGGGGGGGGCTGGGGCGGGACCAGAGAGGGGGGCGTAAACAGAGAGAGGGGCGTAAACAGAGTGGGGGGCGTAAACAGAGAGGGGGGGGCAGTACCAGAGAGGGGGCGCGTACCAGAGAGGGGGGGCGTAAACAAAGGGGGGGGGGGGGTCGTAAACAGAGAGAGGGGCGTAAACTGAGAGAGGGGGGTGTAAACAGAGAGAGGGGGCTGTACCAGAGAGGGGGGGCTGTACCAGAGAGGGGGGGCCGTACCAGAGAGGGGGGGGGGCGTAAACAGAGAGAGGGGGCTGTACCAGAGAGGGGGGGCTGTACCAGAGAGGGGGGGGCGTAAACAGAGAGGGGGGGCTGTACCAGAGAGGGGGGCGTAAACAGAGAGAGGCGTAAACAGAGAGAGGGGGCGTAAACAGAGAGGGGGGCGTAAATAGAGAGGGGGGTAAACAGAGAGGGGGCGCGGAAACAGAGAGGGGGGACATAAACAGAGAGGGGGTGCGTACCAGAGAGGGGGTGCGTAAACAGACGGGGGGGGGGGCTATACCAGAGAGGGGGGCGTAAACAGAGAGGGGGGCGTAAACAGAGAGGGGGATGTACTAGGGATTGCGAAGGGCGATGGAGGGGGGACGACTGTGGGTATAAAGGTTGGGGGTGGGCGAGTGAGTACGGGTGGGATGGTGGGGGGAGGGGGAGTGCAGTTGCGAGGGTAGGGGTAAAGTGGGCGCAAACGGGCAAGGTGGGGAGGGGGTGAGTGGGGGCGACAGTGCCTGTGTGGGAGAGGGAGACTCACCTGCTGCAGAATGTTCCAGACATCATGTAGAGCTGGCAGGTTCCTCTGCCTGTTCTGGGAGGGACTGGAGTGCAACTTCCAGACATGGACCTGAAGGGGGTTGGAGCGAGGGAGCAGACAGAAACATGGTAAGGAACAGAAAAACTTCCCGGACGGGATCAGGCTATTCAGCCCACTGGGTCCCTGCTGGTATTTGTTCCCACACTGTGCACAACAAGATCCCACTGTATGCTAAGTGGCCCGATCACAGTCGTGGGCACACGTTTGACTGCCCTCCCGGATCCAGTCTTTCCCCCCCTCCAGAATCAAGACTGTCCTTGCGTTGTGGTGGTACAAGGGTGGGGGAGGCAGCCAGCAGGGCCCAGGCCTTATTTTTTAGATTAGATTACTGACAGTGTGGAAACAGGCCCTTCGGCCCAACAAGTCCACACTGACTCCCCGAAGCACGACCCACCCATAACCCTACATGTACCCCTTACCTAACACTACGGGAAATGTAGCATGGCCAATTCACCTGACCCGCACATCTTTGGACTGTGGGAGGAAACTGGAGCACCCGGAGGAAACCCACGCAGACACGGGGAGAACGTGCAAACTCCATAGAGGCAGTCACCTGAGGCGGGAATTGAACCCGGGTCCCTGGCGCTGTGAGGCAGCAGTGCTAACCACTGAGCCACTGTGTTGGGGAAGAACCTAGGAAACCCTTTGCCCCATGAATGGCCTCCGAGGACGTTCAGCTCCAAAAGGCAAATGGCCACTGGGAATCAAAATGGTGGCCACTGTCACACCCTCTGCACACCCCCCAAAACACACACACACACACAGACACACACACACACACACACAGTCAGGTGAATTGGCCATGCTAAATTGCCCGTAGTGTTAGGTAAGTGGTAAATGTAGGGGAATGGGTGGGTTTCGCTTCGGCGGGTCGGTGTGGACTTGTTGGGCCGAAGGGCCTGTTTCCACACTGTAAGTAATCTAATCTAAAGTACTTCCAAGGCCATCGTGAGTGAGAAATGAGGCCATTCGGCCCACCGAGGTGTGTCCTTACCTGCTGCAGGCGGTTGATTCTGGTGGTGAGGTCGCTGTAGCCGTAGCTGGTGGCGTACCGTGCCGCGTTCTGGTAGCACTTGATGGCGTCCTCCAGCTCGTGCTCTGACTCGTAGATCTGGCCCAGCTGCTCCCAGACGCGGGGCTGTGGCTGATCGTGCAGGAGGGCCTGCACACAGCTGTGGATCCCATCCAGCTTACCGTGCAGCGGCCGGGGAGACCTGAGGGAGGAGGCGAGAGGCCGTCAACTCAACTAGATGGGGCATCGCAGCCAGACCCAGACCCAGACCCTGCCCTTCCCAAATCCCCCATTCACCCTCACATGCAGCAGCTCCAGAGACCCCCTCCCCCTCCCCCCCTTTAGGGACTACATGGTCTCCCCATGCACCTCCACACTCCCCAGGCTGCCTCGTGCGCTAGGTGAGCCGTGGAATGGTGCGTGGGGGGCGGGGGGGGAGAATGGATCTGCTCGCGGTTCAAAGGGATCTTACTGCACACACTCACCTCCCCATTACCATTCTGACAATTCACCGACGAGAAACACAAATTTTACTCGGGCTCCCCACACACACTTAGTTTCATTGTTTTCAAGTCCCCGCCCACACAGGAAAATAAATCATGCCCTCAATCACATCCCAGAGCAGCACTGCAACTGCCCACCAGGGGGTGGCCAAGAGCTACCAGCGCCCTGTACACATCACATTTATCACCATCACTCCAGGTCTAAAGGAGCCAGGCCTCAATCATTACTTTGAAACAGGAAAACGGCCACGCGCTTTGATAAACAGGCTTGGCTTGGAAAGGGTGGACGCTAGGAAATGGTTTCTGTGAGGCGAGGAGACTAGGACCCGTGGACACTGCCTTAGAATTAGAGGGGGTCAATTCAGAACAGAAACACGGAGACATTTCTTCAGCCAGAGAGTGGTGGGCCTGTGGAATTCACTGCCGCGGAGTGCAGTGGAGGCCGGGACGCTAAATGTCTTCAAGGCAGAGATTGATAAATTCTTGATGTCACGAGGAATTAAGGGCTATGGGGAAAATGCCCATTAATCGGAGTTGAAATGCCCATCAGCCATGATTGAATGGCGGAGTGGACTCGATGGGCCGAATGGCCTTACTTCCACTCCTATGTCTTATGGTCTTACTCCTCTTACTTCCCCCTCAGCCGGGCTGCGTATCGTAGGGTTTTGTGTTTTAGAACAGGGAAACCACAAGCATCGTATAAACATCTCAGCTGTTGGAACATGAAGTCAGGTCGCCGATGATTCCAAACCTGGGTGAGGTAGCCAACAAACGTAACAGGGCAGGAGAGGCTTGGAGAATGGAATTCAAAACAGAGGACACGTGAGGTGATCCATTCTGGCAGGAAGGAATGGGAAAGGCAGATAGATGGGCAAAATGGCACCATGTTAAACCAGTGGGCAGGGAACAGAGGGAGCCCGTCAATCTGCGAAGGTGGGGAGCACACATGGAGAATTCAGTTAGCAATGTACAAATAAAACTCTGCGTCCAACAGGTGGGATGTGCTCCTCAGCCTTTCGTAAACACCTGGTTTGGCCAGAGCTGGAGCACTGGGGTCAAACCAACGACTGCAGATTCTGGAAACCAGATTCTGGATTAGAGTGGTGCTGGAAGAGCACAGCAGTTCAGGCAGCATCCAAGAGAGCAGGTACGGTCTGGTCTCCACGGGTTCAGGAAGGTTGGGGAGGATATCTGGGGGGGGGGGGGGGGGGGGGAGCGGGATCTGGGGGGAAAAGGGGGTTAGTGACAAGGTCGGGGTGGAAACGCTGGGCCTATTCCCCTCGGAGCGAGGGGACATTCAATCGAGGCATGCGAGACAGTGAGGGGTTCAGGGAAGACAGCAGACCAAGTCAGCTGGTGCTGCGAGAGAGAGGGGCGGGGAGCAGATTTAAAAGGTTTAAGGGGGCAGAGATTCCGGGCGTGGGGAATGCGAAAACAAACTTATTCTCAGAATGAGAATGAGTGACAATGACCTGGAACTCACTGTGGGTCGGAGAAGACAATGAACGATTTAGAGTAACCTGCTGCAGCTACAGGGATGGAAATGAGACTGCGCGGGTCCTTTTACAGACAGCTAGCATTCGCGCAATAGTCTCCTGCTGTGGTATAATGCCAAGGGAGTTAGTGAAGGAGTAACTCAGGGCAGCATCGAGATGTTTGTATTGTCTCTGGAGCACAGAGCATAACTAAAACCCCAATTAACAATCACTTCACCAAATGGCCCTTTGCTTCCAGTCTGCCTGTCCCCACCTCATCTGGCACTATCCCCCTCAATCCCCGCTCCTCAGTCGAGGGGGGAGGGGGCAGAGAGCAGAGTCTCTTACCCTGAGGGACAGAACGACTTTCCAGAGTGTCCGATGTTGGACATGTGGCTGGGATACAGATTATACGGATTCTGACCAACATTGGCGGAGCACCTGGAAAAGAGACAACACGGTAGGGTGAGAGACAGTGGCGGGGCAGGGGGGAATTGGGGAATAAATCAGAGGGGTAAAAGGGAGCCAAGGTCCACCAGGCTGTTACAAAATCCAATCCGGCCAGCACTCAGGTCCCAGCGCAATACTTGGATACATGGCCCATACAGCTCGGGCTGCCCAGCATCACCCTTTGCCCTCTGACCTCAGGTTCCATTTGCCCAGGCACCCCCTCCCTGTATTAATCCAGCCTTCAGAAAATGTTAATGACTCATCGACAGCTGTTTACTCTGACCCTCGCCAAATCAAGGCAGATCAGGAGAATGGCCAGTACTGCTTCCAATCAGTCCCACAACCCACCATTTTCTCACTGAGTATTCAGCCAAAGGTCTGTTTGAAGGTTACCGCTGAATCGGGTGGAACTGGCCCTTGAGAGGGTGGTTGGTGATGCGCTGCCATCCTGAACTGCAGCAGTCCACGGGCCGACTGTGTGTGGGCCGAGTGTGGAAAACGTACCCTGTACCCGCTGTCCTTCCAGGTGGAATTGGCAAGGTGCTGTCTGGGGATCCTTGGTAAATTCCTGCAGAGCAGCTTGTAGATGGTACCCACCGCTGCTACTCCCATCAACCTCCCCGCCAGAGGTCTGTCAATCCCAGGGTTCCCTCGGTCACCCGTCATCAAGAGCCAATTTCCTGGAATCACATGGTCCCCTGGCCTACCTCCATGAGGAGTGCTCAAACCGGGGTGTTCCAGATACAGACACGGAACACGTCGTCACGTGGGGAATGACCCACAGACGCTGACAGGCGCATGCTCTGACACGCGGGGGACCTGCCCCGCCCACAGTTAGCTGCCATGGCGATCTGATCGGATCGCTCCATGTTGCCCCGTTCCCACCCAGAGTCTCGCGGCCCCCCTCCCTTACCTGCTGCTCAGGGGCCATGATCGTTGGGGAACAGAGCTCCATCCCACCCCGCCTCGGCTCAAGTTCTCGACGGGGAATGTTTCTCGTGCGCTGCGCACTCCAAACTGTTCCGACGTATGATGCATCCAGCCTGCAGGGAGAAGGTCAGGCTACAGCTCAGAGATAGGCCTCTCCCACACTGTCCACCCTCCGAAACACACTCCCAGCTCAGGGACAGTCCACTCCCACACTGTCCACCCTCCGAAACACACTCCGAGCTCAGAGACAGTCCATTCCCACACTGTCCACCCTCCGAAACACACTCCCAGCTCAAGGACAGTCCATTCCCACACTGTCCACCCTCCGAAACACACTCCCAGCTCAGAGACAGGTCACTCCCACACTGTCCACCCTCCGAAACACACTCCCAGCTCAAGGACAGTCCATTCCCACACTGTCCACCCTCCGAAACACACTCCCAGCTCAGGGACAGTCCACTCCCACACTGTCCACCCTCCGAAACACACTCCCAGCTCAGAGACAGTCCATTCCCACACTGTCCACCCTCCGAAACACACTCCCAGCTCAGGGACAGTCCATTCCCACACTGTCCACCCTCCGAAACACACTCCCAGCTCAGAGACAGTCCATTCCCACACTGTCCACCCTCCGAAACACACTCCCAGCTCAGAGACAGGTCACTCCCACACTGTCCACCCTCCGAAACACACTCCCAGCTCAGAGACAGTCCACTCCCACACTGTCCACCCTCCGAAACACACTCCCAGCTCAGAGACAGGTCACTCCCACACTGTCCACCCTCCGAAACACACTCCCAGCTCAGGGACAGTCCACTCCCACACTGTCCACCCTCCGAAACACACTCCCAGCTCAGGGACAGGTCACTCCCACACTGTCCACCCTCCGAAACACACTCCCAGCTCAGGGACAGTCCACTCCCACACTGTCCACCCTCCGAAACACACTCCCAGCTCAGAGACAGGCCACTCCCACACTGTCCACCCTCCGAAACACACTCCCAGCTCAGAGACAGGCCACTCCCACACTGCCCACCCTCCGAAACACACTCCCAGCTCAGAGACAGGCCACTCCCACACTGCCCATCCTCCGAAACACACTCCCAGCTCAAGGACAGGTCACTCCCACACTGTCCACCCTCCGAAACACACTCCCAGCTCAGGGACAGGTCACTCCCACACTGTCCACCCTCCGAAACACACTCCCAGCTCAGGGACAGTCCATTCCCACACTGTCCACCCTCCGAAACACACTCCCAGCTCAGGGACAGGTCACTCCCACACTGCCCACCCTCCGAAACACACTCCCAGCTCAGGGACAGTCCACTCCCACACTATCCACCCTCCGAAACACACTCCCAGCTCAGAGACAGGTCACTCCCACACTGTCCACCTCCGAAACACACTCCCAGCTCAGGGACAGCACCAGGTAAAACTCACAATACACTTTTCAACTGAAAGTTAAGCTCACCCTACCTGTAACCATCAAAACTCCCAATATAGGGACAAAACAAGGTTAGGTATGCAGTAAAGCTCCCTCTACTCTTTCAAACTGACAGTAAAGCTCCTCAACACTGTCCAAATCAAATACTCCCAGAACAGGGATCCCATGCGGTTAGATACAGAATAAATCTCCATCAACATTGTCCCCCATCAAACATTCCCAGGACAGGGACAGCATGGGGGTGGATACAGAGTAAACCTCCCTCTACACCGTCCCCCAGCAACCACCTCGCAGGTCCTGGCTGAAGAAACAGCCAGGGGATGTAGTGTAGTGACAGAGTTTTAATTCCGTGGCTCGCTCCAGCAGCAGTGACCAGTCTGAGGCACTCAGGCAGGTGTGTCCCACAGTCAAATCTCAGCCTGGTCTCCACGCTCGCTCTGACACTCTGCCCTCAAGCTGACCCCTGTCCTCAGTGTAAAGCCAATAATCAGGTTGTACAGGGTGAAGGCGGGAGATGGGGGGGGCTGGGGGTCCTGCTGTATCTTACCTTTTCAAGTCTCACAGCTACACAGAGGTTCAATTGAATCTTCACCGTAACGTTTCCTTTATCCAATCCGCTGCGCTCTTCTGGTCTCCTTGGTGATATTCTCTGTGAGACGGGTTACAAAGGAGACATTTGGTGAACATTCTGGGCGACAGGACCCTGTCTCCCCCCATCCGCACAACAATCCCACCAGCTGCTTGACTATGGGGGGCTTCACCCCCCCACCCCCTGTCCACACACACACACACACACACACACACACACTGGGGGAAAGGAACTAGCGATTAGATGGGGCACAGGGGAGGGAGGGGAGTGGAGAAATGGGGCAAAGTGAAGGGGGAGGGGGCAAGGAGAGAGGGGGCAAAGAGGGAGGGTAAAAGGGCAAGGGGAGGGGGAGAGGGCAAGGGGGGAGAGCAAAGAGGGAGGGGTGAAGGGGCAAAGAGAAAGGGGAAGGGGGGTCAAGGTGGGAGGGGGAGAAGTCAAGGCGGGGGGGGGAGAGCTCAAGGCAGGAGATGGAGAGGGCAAGGAGGAAGGGGAGAGGAGGGAGGGGATCCTGGCATCGGTGTGGGGGGGGGGGGGGGGGGGGGAGTTCACAGTGTGTCTCTGTGAGCTGCTGCAATCTGGGCTCTGACCACAGGGCACACATCTCACCCCCACCCCCCACTGTGCTCCCACCCCTCCCTACCTCCACACACTCCCACCCCCACCCACCCCAACCACATTCCTTCACTCCTGACCCCCCTGCCCACCCTTACCCCTCAGTCCAGTCCCCCGCCCACACCTAGTCCTGGGGAGGGGCGACAGTCCCGGGACTAAGGTGGGGGTTTTGGGGCGGGAGTGGGTGGGGTGTCTGTCCCACTCTCGGACAATGCTCCAGCCCCGCTCGGCTGACCATGAGCTGCTCCTGACCTTGTGACCCTGATATCGATCCCCAAACCCACCTCGGGGAGGGGCAACAAACAGGAGGCTACTGTGGAGCACCCACCCCACCCCCCCAAAACATACATACACACACACACATACACACACACACACACACACACACACAGACACACTCACTCCCACACACAGAGAGACACACACTTGCACATAGAGACAGATACACATTCCTCCACACCGAGACACTCACACTGAGACACACCCACACCCATACCCCGAGACAGAGACACACACACCGAGAGAGAGAGAGAGAGAGACACACACACATACACACACACACACACACACACTCACTCCCACACACAGAGAGAGACACACACTTGCACATAGAGACAGACACACATACCTCCACACCGAGACACTCACACTGAGACACACCCACACCCATACCCCGAGACAGAGACACACACACCGAGAGAGAGAGAGAGAGAGAGAGAGACACACACACACACACACACACACACACAGTCACAGAGGGTAGGGAGGGGTCCCTCCAGTCACCAGTCTGAGGGGAGGAGGACCCAGTAATGCTGCCGCCTGGCCTGTCCCTCAGAGACACCTCCAAGAAAAGCCCGTCCTGCCCCTGACCACTCCCCCACCCCCATTCCCCCTCCCCCTCCCCAGTTTCACCGAGTCAGGTCTCTCCTGCTCACCACCCCCCCCCCCCACCAAACACTCGAGCTCCACCCCTCCCCTACGTCAGGAAGGGATTTGAAGAATCAGAGGCAGTTTCAGGTAAACATGACCAACAGGAATTTCACGGGTAACCCCTAGCAACGGGCTTGTGACGCGGACTGGGTGGTGGGGGTGAGCGCGGGGAGAAAACGGGGGCGTGGTGGGGGGGCCTATCAACGTTCCTTCTGAAACAGGAAGTGATCCGTGCGAGAGCACGAGGTGGGGGAGGGACAGGACTCTGAGAGTAATGACATGGTGAGAGAATCTTTCCCCGCTCCGTTCCCCCTCCTCCCACACCGGTCCTGGTTTCAGCAGTTCAGGGAAAGCTGTGTGTCACTCAGCCGGCTGACTCATTCGGCGAACAGTCAGAGGATGTTCCATTCCAGGCGCTGCCAGAGTCAGCAGCTCTGCACGCCCTCACCGAGCCTTAACGGGAACTGGAGCGTGTCAGAGCAAACAGGGCCACCAACCTGCTCCGAGACCCCTGCAGAAAGCGGCCCCTTGCCACAACTTGCCTCGGTTCCCCTTTTGAAAGTTCCTGTTAAATCTGCTTCCTTTTGGGCAACACTCCCCAGCTCACGGCTGCACGCTGCGTTAAAAATGATCTCCCCACACAACAAAGGATTTAGGATAACGGCGATATTTGATTAGATTACTTGACGCCTGCTTCCCCCCCACCCACCCACGCCCACACCCCACACACACACACAGACACAGAGACACACAGGGATACACACACACACACACACACACAGATAGAGACACACACACACAGACACAGTGACACCACACAGACACAAAACCTATTTTCATAATCAGAGACTGGATAGAGTAAATAGACAAAGTCTTTTCCCTGGAGTTGAGGAGTCCAGAACTAGAGGGCATAGGTTTAGAGTGAGAGGGGAAAGATTTAAAAGGCGCCTAAGGGGCAACTTTTTCTCATGGTACGAGTATGGAATGAGCTGCCAGAGGAAGTGGTGGAAGCTGGTACAATTACAACATTTAAAAGGCATCTGGAAGGGTATATGAATAGGAAGGGGTTAGAGGGATATGGACCAATTTAGGATATCTGGACAGGATGGACAGGTTGGACCGAAAGGTCAATTTCTCTACCGTACAGCTCCGTGACTCTATAACCCTCTGTCCATTGGAAATAGATCAGTTCCCAATCACTCCATCAACCAACCGAGTGAGTCAACCCAATGTCCACCAAACCTGCGTGGCTCCCACTGACCACCATGCTGGGTTCCCCAGTTGCTCATGGAGTCCCTCATCCCTGGTCCTCTTCTGGGTCAATCTCCCTTGCCCTCCCCTTCTCACCCCCTCAAGTATGGAGCCCCGAGTAAACCACTGTGCAGAGTTTTCTGTTGAGGAGTTTGGGATCAAACTGGGTATTATGATCAGTCAGTAAGAAGTTACATTTATGTAGCACCAATTGCAACAAAAGGCTTTGTCAGGGTACTAGACAGTTGATGAAATATTTAATGTGAAATGTAGGGTACTGCCTAATGGCCGGCATTGTTCCCAGAATCCTCTCTGCTGCAGAAACCACCCTATCCATGCATGCTGACCAACGGGGCAGTGTCTTCTGGGGGCCAGGTTTAACCAGGTTTGATCTTTGCAGATCAGCAAAGACAAAAATGTTTTTACCTTCCCCCCCACCCCCCACCATCCTCCGACAAGCCCAGAGCCGATTTCCAGAAGTAGACACTTGAATCTGATTCCGAAACCAAGAGAAATGCAACATTTTCTCTTACACAGAAAAACCAGAAGTCGTTGGGGCCAGGGCATTACAGGAAATGAAATGTCACACAGGCACTGCCGGAACGGGGAGTCGATTCCAGTCACCCAGTGACGCCCGTTTACAAGCAGTCACCTGATCCTGCCCCAGCATCTCCCTCACCCTGTTAGCTGCATGGAACAACACTGAGGAGGGAAGCACATGCCTCTCCCACCATCTACAAGTCACGAGTGCGATGCAATATGCCCCAGGAGCACGGCACCTACGGCAGGGGCCAGCAGAACGCACGGGCGTTGTCAATACCCTGCTGCCAGGAGTCTTTGGGACCTCTGTCGTACTCACTCATGGAATTAACTGGACTCAGAGTGGGAAAGAGACAGAAAAGGGAGGAAGGGGAACTGAAACAGGGTAAAATGGAAACTGGGGCGTGAGGAAAAGGGCGAGGGCACATCAGGCAATCGGACAGCGGAGTCTGCGCAGGCAAATGGGCTTAGGTTAGAATATCATAGTCAGCACAGACAGCGTGGGCTAGCTCCTCAGCTGTACTGTCCCAGTTTGGGCTCGTGAGATAGCAGAATGGATTCAAGGGGCTGAATAGCCTAATCCTGACTGTCTGTGCCGAACCGGACTAGCCATAGAATTGGCAACAACAGCAGGTCGGAGAGGAGGATAACTCAGCTCCTGCCTCCCCCAAACCCTGTCCACCATCGACAAAGCACAAGGCAAGACAGTGGGAGAACATGGCCCATGCGACTGGACGGGGTCAGCCCCAAAAACACTTGGGAAGCTCCTCAACATCCAACAAAAAGCAACCCCCTTCATTGGCACCACATCGAGAGACATCCACTCCCTGCCCCATTAATGCTCAGCAACAGGAGTGTGGATTATCGACAATATGAGGGAGCAATGCAGCAACATTCCTGCAAAATACTGATCAGGACCCACAGCCACATCCAGAGAGCAGCATCCTGCAGCACATTCCACTCCCAGTCACTCCCCATCCTGACGAGGGAATGCATTACCAGCCAACAAAGCTGTTGAGGCAAAACCCGCGAAGGTTTCAATCAGGACAATGAGAAACACAACCGCACTCCCAACAAACCAGGAAGGTTCCCGTAAACGCTCACCTTCACACAGTGCAATATTCCCGAAACACACTGACCCTCCCACAGTGCGGTGTTCCCGAAACACACTGACACTCCCACAGTGCAGTGTCCCCTAAACACACTGACCCTCCCACAGTGCAGTGTCCCCTAAACACACTGACCCTCCCACAGTGCGGTGTTCCCTAAACACACTGACCCTCCCACAGTGCGGTGTTCCCTAAACACACTGACCCTCCCACAGTGCAATATTCCCGAAACACACTGACCCACCCACACTGCGGTGTTCCCGAAACACACTGACCCTCCCACAGTGCGGTGTTCCCGAAACACACTGACACTCCCACAGTGCGGTGTCCCCTAAACACACTGACCCTCCCACAGTGCGGTGTCCCCTAAACACACTGACCCTCCCACAGTGCGGTGTTCCCTAAACACACTGACCCTCCCACAGTGCGGTGTTCCCGAAACACACTGACACTCCCACAGTGCGGTGTCCCCTAAACACACTGACCCTCCCACAGTGCGATGTTCCCGAAAAACACTGACTCTCCCACAGTGCAATATTCCCCAAACACACTGATCCTCCGACAGTGCGGTGTCCCCCAAACACACTGACCCTCACACAGTGCGGAGTTCCACAAACACACTGACCCTCACACAGTGCGGTGTTCACTAAACACACTGACCCTCCCACAGTGCGATGTCCCGTAAACACACTGACCCTCCCACAGTGCAATATTCCCGAAACACACTGACCCTCCCACAGTGCGGTGTTCCCTAAGCACACTGACCCTCCCACAGTGCGGTGTTCCCTAAACAGACTGACCCTCCCACAGTGCAATATTCCATAAATACACTGACACTGCCACAGCGCGGTGTCCCCTAAACACACTGACCCTCCCACAGTGCGGTGTTCCCTAAACACACTGATCCTCACACAGTGCGGTGTTCCCGAAACACACCGACACTCCCAGTGCAATATTCCCTAAACACACTGACCCTCCCACAGTGCGGTGTCCCTTAAACACACTGACCCTCCCACAGTGCGGTGTCCCCTAAACACACTGACCCTCCCACAGTGCGGTGTCCCCTAAACACACTGACCCTCCCACAGTGCGGTGTCCCTTAAACACACTGACCCTCCCACAGTGCGATGTCCTGTAAACACACTGACCCTCCCACAGTGCAGAGTTCCCCAAACACACTGACCCTCCCACAGTGCGGTGTCCCCTAAACACACTGACCCTCCCACAGTGCAATATTCCCGAAACACACTGACCCTCCGAAAATACGGTGTTCCCTAAACACACTGACCCTCCGAAAATACGGTGTTCCCTAAACACACTGACCCTCCCACAGTGCGGTGTCCCTTAAACACAATGACCCTCCCACAGTGCGGTGTCCCCTAAACACACTGACCCTCCCACAGTGCGGTGTCCCCTAAACACACTGACCCTCCCACAGTGCGGTGTTCCCTAAACACACTGACCCTCCCAGAGTGCGGTGTCCCCTAAACACACTGACCCTCCCACAGTGCGGTGTCCCCTAAACACACTGACCCTCCGACACTGCGGTGTTCCTTAAACACACTGACCCTCACACAGTGCAATATTCCCGAAACACACTGACCCTCCGAAAATACGGTGTTCCCTAAACACACTGACCTTCCCACAGTGCGGTGTCCCTTAAACACACTGACCCTCCCACAGTGCGGTGTCCCCTAAACACACTGACCCTCCCACAGTGCGGTGTCCCTTAAACACACTGACCCTCCCACAGTGCGATGTCCCGTAAACACACTGACCCTCCCACAGTGCAGAGTTCCCCAAACACACTGACCCTCCCACAGTGCGGTGTCCCCTAAACACACTGACCCTCCCACAGTGCAGTGTCCCCTAAACACACTGTCCCTCCCACAGTGCAGTGTTCCCTAAACACACTGGCCGCCCGACAGTGCGGTGTCCCCTAAACACACTGACCCTCCCACAGCGCGGTGTTCCCTAAACACACTGACCCTCCCACAGTGCGGTGTTCCCTAAACAGACTGACCCTCCCACAGTGCAATATTCCATAAATACACTGACCCTGCCACAGCGCGGTGTCCCCTAAACACACTGACCCTCCCACAGTGCGGTGTTCCCTAAACACACTGACCCCCGACAGTGCGGTGTTCCCTAAACAGACTGACCCTCCCACAGTGCGGTGTTCCCTAAACACACTGACCCTCCCACAGTGCGGTGTCCCTTAAATACAGACTGACCCTCCCACAGTGCGGTGTTCCCTAAACACACTGACCCTCCCACAGTGCGGTGTTCCCTAAACACACTGACCCTCCCACAGTGCGGTGTCCCTTAAACAGACTGACCCTCCCACAGTGCGGTGTTCCCTAAACACACTGACCCTCCCACAGTACGGTGTTCCCTAAACATACTGACCCTCCCACAGTGCGGTGTTCCCTAAACACACTGACCCTACCACAGTGCGGTGTTCCCTAAACACACTGACCCTCCCACAGTGCGGTGTCCCCTAAACACACTGACCCTCCCACAGTGCGGTGTCCCTTAAACACACTGACCCTCCCACAGTGCGGTGTTCCTGAAACACACTGACTCTCCCACAGTGCAATATTCCCGAAACACACTGATCATCCGACAGTGCGGTGTCCCCTAAACACACTGACCCTCCCACAGTGCGGTGTTCCCCAAACACACTGACCCTCCCACAGTGCAGTGTTCCCTAAACACACTGACCACCCGACAGTGCGGTGTTCCTTAAACACACTGACCCTCCCACAGCGCGGTGTTCCCTAAACACACTGACCCTCACACAGTGCGGAGTTCCCCAAACACACTGACCCTCCCACAGTGCAGTGTTCCCTAAACACACTGACCGCCCGACAGTGCGGTGTCCCTTAAACACACTGACCCTGCCACAGCGCCGTGTTCCCGAAACATACTGACCCTCCCACAGTGCGGTGTTCCTTAAACACACTGACCCTCCCACAGTGCGGTGTCCCCTAAACACACTGACCCTCCCACAGTGCGGTGTTCCCTAAACACACTGACCGCCCAACAGTGCGGTGTTCCTTAAACACACTGACCCTCCCACAGTGCGGTGTTCCGTAAACACACTGACCCTCCCACAGTGCGGTGTTCCCGAAACACACTGACCCTCCGACAGTACGGTGTTCTCTAAACAGACTGACCCTCCCACAGTGCAATATTGCATAAATACACTGACCCTCCCACAGTGCGGTGTTCCCGAAACACACTGACCCTCCCACAGTGCGGTGTTCCGTAAACACACTGACCCTCCCACAGTGCGGTGTTCCCTAAACACACTGACCCTCCCACAGTGCGGTGTTCCCGAAACACACTGACCCTCCCACAGTGCGGTGTTCCCTAAACACACTGACCCTCCCACAGTGCGGTGTTCCCTAAACACACTGACCCTCCGACAGTGCATAGTCCCCTAAACACACTGATCCTCCTATAGTGCGGTGTTCCCTAAACACACTGACCCCCGACAGTGCGGTGTTCCCTAAACACACTGACCGCCCAACAGTGCGGTGTTCCCTAAACACACTGACCCTCCCACAATGCGGTGTTCCTTTAACACACTGACCCTCCACAGTTCGGTGTTCCCGAAACACACTGACCCTCCCACAGTGCGGTGTTCCCGAAACACACTGACTCTCCCACAGTGCGGTGTTCCCGAAACACACTGATCATCCGACAGTGCGGTGTCCCCTAAACACACTGACCCTCCCACAGTGCGGTGTCCCGTAAACACACTGACCCTCCCACAGTGCGGTGTCCCGTAAACACACTGACCCTCCCACAGTGCAGTGTTCCCTAAACACACTGACTGCCCGACAGTGCAGTGTTCCTTAAACACACTGACCCTCACACAGTGCGGAGTTCCCCAAACACACTGACCCTCCCACAGTGCAGTGTTCCCTAAACACACTGACCGCCCGACAGTGCGGTGTTCCTTAAACACACTGACCCTCCCACAGTGCGGTGTTCCCGAAACACACTGACTCTCCCACAGTGCGGTGTTCCCGAAACACACTGACCCTCCCACAGTGCGGTGTCCCCTAAACACACTGACCCTCCCACAGTGCGGTGTTCCCTAAACACACTGACCCTCCCACAGTGCGGTGTTCCCCAAACACACTGACCCTCCCACAGTGTGGTGTTCCCTAAACACACTGACCGCCCAACAGTGCGGTGTTCCTTAAACACACTGACCCTCCCACAGCGCGGTGTTCCCTAAACACACTGACCCTCCCACAGTGCGGTGTCCCTTAAACACACTGACCCTCCCACAGTGCGGTGTTCCCTAAACACACTGACCCTCCCACAGCGCGGTGTTCCCTAAACACACTGACCCTCCCACAGCACGGTGTTCCCTAAACACACTGACCCTCCCACAATGCGGTGTTCCCTAAACACACTGACCCTCCCACAGTGCGGTGTTCCCTAAACAGACTGACCCTCCCACAGTGCAATATTGCATAAATACACTGACCCTCCCACAGTGCGGTGTTCCCTAAACACACTGACCCTCCCACAGTGCAATATTCCCGAAACACACTGACCCTCCCACAGTGCGGTGTTCCCGAAACACACTGACCCTCCCACAGTGCGGTGTTCCCTAAACACACTGACCCTCCCACAGTGCGGTGTCCCCTAAACACACTGACCCTCCCACAGTGCGGTGTTCCCTAAACACACTGACCCTCCCACAGTGCGGTGTCCCTTAAATACAGACTGACCCTCCCACAGTGCGGTGTTCCCTAAACACACTGACCCTCCCACAGTGCGGTGTTCCCTAAACACACTGACCCTCCCACAGTGCGGTGTCCCTTAAACAGACTGACCCTCCCACAGTGCGGTGTTCCCTAAACACACTGACCCTACCACAGTGCGGTGTTCCCTAAACACACTGACCCTCCCACAGTGCGGTGTCCCCTAAACACACTGACCCTCCCACAGTGCGGTGTCCCTTAAACACACTGACCCTCCCACAGTGCGGTGTTCCCGAAACACACTGACTCTCCCACAGTGCAATATTCCCGAAACACACTGATCATCCGACAGTGCGGTGTCCCCTAAACACACTGACCCTCCCACAGTGCGGTGTTCCCCAAACACACTGACCCTCCCACAGTGCAGTGTTCCCTAAACACACTGACCACCCGACAGTGCGGTGTTCCTTAAACACACTGACCCTCCCACAGCGCGGTGTTCCCTAAACACACTGACCCTCACACAGTGCGGAGTTCCCCAAACACACTGACCCTCCCACAGTGCAGTGTTCCCTAAACACACTGACCGCCCGACAGTGCGGTGTCCCTTAAACACACTGACCCTGCCACAGCGCCGTGTTCCCGAAACATACTGACACTCCCACAGCGCCGTGTTCCCGAAACATACTGACCCTCCCACAGTGCGGTGTTCCTTAAACACACTGACCCTCCCACAGTGCGGTGTCCCCTAAACACACTGACCCTCCCACAGTGCGGTGTTCCCTAAACACACTGACCGCCCGACAGTGCGGTGTTCCTTAAACACACTGACCCTCCCACAGCACGGTGTTCTCTAAACACACTGACCCTCCCACAGTGCGGTGTTCCCTAAACACACTGACCCTCCGACAATACGGTGATCTCTAAACAGACTGACCCTCCCACAGTGCAATATTGCATAAATACACTGACCCTCCCACAGTGCGGTGTTCCCGAAACACACTGACCCTCCCACAGTGCGGTGTTCCGTAAACACACTGACCCTACCACAGTGCGGTGTTCCCTAAACACACTGACCCTCCCACAGTGCGGTGTTCCCTAAACACACTGACCCTCCCACAGTGCGGTGTTCCCCAAACACACTGACCCTCCCACAGTGTGGTGTTCCCTAAACACACTGACCGCCCAACAGTGCGGTGTTCCTTAAACACACTGACCCTCCCACAGTGCGGTGTTCCGTAAACACACTGACCCTCCCACAGTGCGGTGTTCCCGAAACACACTGACCCTCCGACAGTACGGTGTTCTCTAAACAGACTGACCCTCCCACAGTGCAATATTGCATAAATACACTGACCCTCCCACAGTGCGGTGTTCCCGAAACACACTGACCCTCCCACAGTGCGGTGTTCCGTAAACACACTGACCCTCCCACAGTGCGGTGTTCCCTAAACACACTGACCCTCCCACAGTGCGGTGTTCCCGAAACACACTGACCCTCCCACAGTGCGGTGTTCCCGAAACACACTGACCCTCCCACAGTGCGGTGTTCCCTAAACACACTGACCCTCCGACAGTGCATAGTCCCCTAAACACACTGATCCTCCTATAGTGCGGTGTCCCCTAAACACACTGACCCTCCCACAGTGCGGTGTTCCCTAAACACACTGACCCTCCCACAGTGCGGTGGTCCCTAAACACACTGACCCTCCCACAGTGCGGTGTTCCCTAAACACACTGACCCTCCCACAGTGCGTAGTCCCCTAAACACACTGATCCTCCTATAGTGCGGTGTTCCCTAAACACACTGACCCTCCCACAATGCGGTGTTCCTTTAACACACTGACCCTCCACAGTTCGGTGTTCCCGAAACACACTGACCCTCCCACAGTGCGGTGTTCCCGAAACACACTGACTCTCCCACAGTGCGGTGTTCCCGAAACACACTGATCATCCGACAGTGCGGTGTCCCCTAAACACACTGACCCTCCCACAGTGCGGTGTCCCGTAAACACACTGACCCTCCCACAGTGCGGTGTCCCGTAAACACACTGACCCTCCCACAGTGCAGTGTTCCCTAAACACACTGACTGCCCGACAGTGCAGTGTTCCTTAAACACACTGACCCTCACACAGTGCGGAGTTCCCCAAACACACTGACCCTCCCACAGTGCAGTGTTCCCTAAACACACTGACCGCCCGACAGTGCGGTGTTCCTTAAACACACTGACCCTCCCACAGTGCGGTGTTCCCGAAACACACTGACTCTCCCACAGTGCGGTGTTCCCGAAACACACTGACCCTCCCACAGTGCGGTGTCCCCTAAACACACTGACCCTCCCACAGTGCGGTGTTCCCTAAACACACTGACCCTCCCACAGTGCGGTGTTCCCCAAACACACTGACCCTCCCACAGTGTGGTGTTCCCTAAACACACTGACCGCCCAACAGTGCGGTGTTCCTTAAACACACTGACCCTCCCACAGCGCGGTGTTCCCTAAACACACTGACCCTCCCACAGTGCGGTGTCCCTTAAACACACTGACCCTCCCACAGTGCGGTGTTCCCTAAACACACTGACCCTCCCACAGCGCGGTGTTCCCTAAACACACTGACCCTCCCACAGCACGGTGTTCCCTAAACACACTGACCCTCCCACAATGCGGTGTTCCCTAAACACACTGACCCTCCCACAGTGCGGTGTTCCCTAAACAGACTGACCCTCCCACAGTGCAATATTGCATAAATACACTGACCCTCCCACAGTGCGGTGTTCCCTAAACACACTGACCCTCCCACAGTGCAATATTCCCGAAACACACTGACCCTCCCACAGTGCGGTGTTCCCGAAACACACTGACCCTCCCACAGTGCGGTGTTCCCTAAACACACTGACCCTCCCACAGTGCGGTGTCCCCTAAACACACTGACCCTCCCACAGTGCGGTGTTCCCTAAACACACTGACCCTCCCACAGTGCGGTGTCCCTTAAATACAGACTGACCCTCCCACAGTGCGGTGTTCCCTAAACACACTGACCCTCCCACAGTGCGGTGTTCCCTAAACACACTGACCCTCCCACAGTGCGGTGTCCCTTAAACAGACTGACCCTCCCACAGTGCGGTGTTCCCTAAACACACTGACCCTCCCACAGTACGGTGTTCCCTAAACATACTGACCCTCCCACAGTGCGGTGTTCCCTAAACACACTGACCCTACCACAGTGCGGTGTTCCCTAAACACACTGACCCTCCCACAGTGCGGTGTCCCCTAAACACACTGACCCTCCCACAGTGCGGTGTCCCTTAAACACACTGACCCTCCCACAGTGCGGTGTTCCCGAAACACACTGACTCTCCCACAGTGCAATATTCCCGAAACACACTGATCATCCGACAGTGCGGTGTCCCCTAAACACACTGACCCTCCCACAGTGCGGTGTTCCCCAAACACACTGACCCTCCCACAGTGCAGTGTTCCCTAAACACACTGACCACCCGACAGTGCGGTGTTCCTTAAACACACTGACCCTCCCACAGCGCGGTGTTCCCTAAACACACTGACCCTCACACAGTGCGGAGTTCCCCAAACACACTGACCCTCCCACAGTGCAGTGTTCCCTAAACACACTGACCGCCCGACAGTGCGGTGTCCCTTAAACACACTGACCCTGCCACAGCGCCGTGTTCCCGAAACATACTGACCCTCCCACAGCGCCGTGTTCCCGAAACATACTGACCCTCCCACAGTGCGGTGTTCCTTAAACACACTGACCCTCCCACAGTGCGGTGTCCCCTAAACACACTGACCCTCCCACAGTGCGGTGTTCCCTAAACACACTGACCACCCGACAGTGCGGTGTTCCTTAAACACACTGACCCTCCCACAGCACGGTGTTCTCTAAACACACTGACCCTCCCACAGTGCGGTGTTCCCTAAACACACTGACCCTCCGACAATACGGTGATCTCTAAACAGACTGACCCTCCCACAGTGCAATATTGCATAAATACACTGACCCTCCCACAGTGCGGTGTTCCCGAAACACACTGACCCTCCCACAGTGCGGTGTTCCGTAAACACACTGACCCTACCACAGTGCGGTGTTCCCTAAACACACTGACCCTCCCACAGTGCGGTGTTCCCTAAACACACTGACCCTCCCACAGTGCGGTGTTCCCTAAACACACTGACCCTCCCACAGTGCGGTGTTCCCCAAACACACTGACCCTCCCACAGTGTGGTGTTCCCTAAACACACTGACCGCCCAACAGTGCGGTGTTCCTTAAACACACTGACCCTCCCACAGTGCGGTGTTCCGTAAACACACTGACCCTCCCACAGTGCGGTGTTCCCGAAACACACTGACCCTCCGACAGTACGGTGTTCTCTAAACAGACTGACCCTCCCACAGTGCAATATTGCATAAATACACTGACCCTCCCACAGTGCGGTGTTCCCGAAACACACTGACCCTCCCACAGTGCGGTGTTCCGTAAACACACTGACCCTCCCACAGTGCGGTGTTCCCTAAACACACTGACCCTCCCACAGTGCGGTGTTCCCGAAACACACTGACCCTCCCACAGTGCGGTGTTCCCGAAACACACTGACCCTCCCACAGTGCATAGTCCCCTAAACACACTGATCCTCCTATAGTGCGGTGTCCCCTAAACACACTGATCCTCCTATAGTGCGGTGTTCCCTAAACACACTGACCCCCGACAGTGCGGTGTTCCCTAAACACACTGACCGCCCAACAGTGCGGTGTTCCCTAAACACACTGACCCTCCCACAGTGCGGTGTTCCCCAAACACACTGACCCTCCCACAGTGCGGTGGTCCCTAAACACACTGACCCTCCCACAGTGCGTAGTCCCCTAAACACACTGACCCTCCCACAGTGCGGTGTTCCCTAAACACACTGACCCTCCCACAGTGCGGTGGTCCCTAAACACACTGACCCTCCCACAGTGCGGTGTTCCCTAAACACACTGACCCTCCCACAGTGCGTAGTCCCCTAAACACACTGATCCTCCTATAGTGCGGTGTTCCCTAAACACACTGACCCTCCCACAATGCGGTGTTCCTTTAACACACTGACCCTCCACAGTTCGGTGTTCCCGAAACACACTGACCCTCCCACAGTGCGGTGTTCCCGAAACACACTGACTCTCCCACAGTGCGGTGTTCCCGAAACACACTGATCATCCGACAGTGCGGTGTCCCCTAAACACACTGACCCTCCCACAGTGCGGTGTCCCGTAAACACACTGACCCTCCCACAGTGCGGTGTCCCGTAAACACACTGACCCTCCCACAGTGCAGTGTTCCCTAAACACACTGACTGCCCGACAGTGCAGTGTTCCTTAAACACACTGACCCTCACACAGTGCGGAGTTCCCCAAACACACTGACCCTCCCACAGTGCAGTGTTCCCTAAACACACTGACCGCCCGACAGTGCGGTGTTCCTTAAACACACTGACCCTCCCACAGTGCGGTGTTCCCGAAACACACTGACTCTCCCACAGTGCGGTGTTCCCGAAACACACTGACCCTCCCACAGTGCGGTGTCCCCTAAACACACTGACCCTCCCACAGTGCGGTGTTCCCTAAACACACTGACCCTCCCACAGTGCGGTGTTCCCCAAACACACTGACCCTCCCACAGTGTGGTGTTCCCTAAACACACTGACCGCCCAACAGTGCGGTGTTCCTTAAACACACTGACCCTCCCACAGCGCGGTGTTCCCTAAACACACTGACCCTCCCACAGTGCGGTGTCCCTTAAACACACTGACCCTCCCACAGTGCGGTGTTCCCTAAACACACTGACCCTCCCACAGCGCGGTGTTCCCTAAACACACTGACCCTCCCACAGCACGGTGTTCCCTAAACACACTGACCCTCCCACAATGCGGTGTTCCCTAAACACACTGACCCTCCCACAGTGCGGTGTTCCCTAAACAGACTGACCCTCCCACAGTGCAATATTGCATAAATACACTGACCCTCCCACAGTGCGGTGTTCCCGAAACACACTGACCCTCCCACAGTGCAACATTCCCTAAACACACTGACCCTCCCACAGTGCGGTGTTCCCTAAACACACTGACCCTCCCACAGTGCAACATTCCCTAAACACACTGACCCTCCTATAGTGCGGTGTTCCTTAAACACACTGATCCTCCCACAGCGCGGTGTTCCCTAAACACACTGATCCCCCGACAGTGCGGTGTTCCCTAAACACACTGACCCCCCGACAGTGCGGTGTTCCCTAAACACACTGACCCCCCGACAGTGCGGTGTTCCCTAAACACACTGACCCTCCCACAGTGCGGCGCTCTCTCAACACACTGACCCTCCCACAGTGCAACATTCCCTAAACACACTGACCCTCCCACAGTGCGGCGCTCTCTCAACACACTGCCCCTCCAGCTGTGTTGTCAGAACGCTGCATTAACCCAGTGCCATATTTTGGATCTGACCAGAGATGCATTGTAACTGTCACAGTGAAGACCGTGAGTGTGAGGTAAGGATGACAGAATTACAATTGGACATACGTGTTTTGAGGGGAGATGGGGGTGGCTGTTCTTCCTGGACTGTTATTAACCCTGCAAGCATCAAACCAGAGGGTTTTTTCAGAGTCAATGTTGCACTTACCCCCATTCTCATGTTAGATCTGGTGGCTGTTTCATGAGCAGTTAAAAAGATTAATAACTGAGCAAGAACAGGCCCGGGCAAGGGGTTGGAGGAGGAAGGGGATGACCAATATTGGTAACAAGGGAGGCTGGAGGGGCAGGAAACTGGAGGTCTATTTCTGGAGAGGGAAGTAGACGTCACAGAGGCAGGAAGTTGGTACAGTGTGCTCACAGAGACCTGTTTCCTGTTTTAGCCTGGCCCCGCTATACAACAATTGCCTTCACACTGTCATTTTTAAACAACAGGGAGCTATCTGTCGGAAATCTGCGGTCTCTCTCAGTCACAGGGCTGAGGGCACCTCCTCCGCTGATAGCATGGAAACAGACAGCGTGTGACTCGCTGTGGGAGGGGGGGGGGGGTCTCTGACAGACACAGGAGCACCAGCTGCTGCATCCTGAATTCTCCTTGTGCTGCTCTGACCCTGGAGTGAATTCAATCCTCCGTACTTCAGCATACCCTACTAGTTCGGTGCATTCCACATCTCTGATCCCAACAATGGCAGTCCATCCTTCAGCTGCCTGGGCTCCCAAACTCTGGAATTCCTTCCTTCAGGCTCTCCAACTCTCTCTGACCTTGACTTAGCTGTCCCCTCCTTACCCCGCCACTCCCCAATTCAGGAATTGAGTCATAGAGATGTACAGCACGGAAACAGACCCTTTGGTCCAACCTGTCCATGCCGTCCAAATATCCCAACCCATCCATGCCGTCCAAATATCCCAACCCAATCTAGTCCCACCTGCCAGCACCCGGCCCATATCCCTCCAAACCCTTCCTATTCATATACCCATCCAAATGCCTCTTAAATGCTGTAATTGTACCAGCCTCCACCACTTCCTCTGGCAGCTCATTCCATACACGTACCACCCTCTGCGTGAAAAAGTTGCCCCCGAGGTCCATTTATATCTTTCCCCTCTCACCTTAAACCTATGCCCTCTAGTTCTGGACTCCCCCACCCCAGGGAAATGACTTTGTCTATTTATCCTATCCATGCCCCTCATGATTTTCTAAACCTCTATAAGGTCACCCCTCAGCCTCCGACGCTCCAGGGAAAACAGCCCCAGCCTGTTCAGCCTCTCCCTGCAGCTCAAATTCTCTAACCCTGGCAACATCCTTGCAAATCTTTTCTGAACCCTTTCAAGTTTCACAACATCTTTCCGATAGGAAGGAGCCCAGAATTGCACACAATATTCCAACAGTGGCCTAACCAATGTCCTGTACAGCCGCAACATGATCTTCCAACTCCTGTACTCAACACTCTGACCAATAAAGGAAAGCATACCAAACGCCTTCTTCACTATCCTATCTACCCGCGACTCCACTTTCAAGGGGCTATGAACCTGCACTCCAAGGTCTCTTTGTTCAGCAACACTCCCTAGGACCTTACCATTAAGTGTATAAGTCCTGCTAAGATTTGCTTTCCCACAATGCAACACCGCACATTTATCTCGATTAAACTCCATCCAAACTGGTCCTTTTTCCTATGCAACACCTTGGGGCCACGCGGCTGACTCACTCCAAGCTGAACCGGGTTGCGTATTCCTCAGCCTACTCCACATTCCCACCCAATCCCACCCCCCACCCTCAGACGGAGTCGGAGCCCAGTTCCCGGGAATGTCCCTGGTCCACCTTTGTAACCACCACCAGCTCCATTGCTCTGTGCCTGGGACTGTCTCAGTGAGGTGATAAACCCAACGGGCTGGGGAGCCCATCTCTCTCCCTCACAACACCTAAGGGCACGAGGAGACCGCTCAGCCCATCATCTCAGTTCTGGCCCTCTCCTAAATCACCGTTACTCTTATTTCCCCAACCAGACGTTTCCTCTTGGCCTGTTGCTCCGTTCCCTCTGAACAGAAGACATCTTGTTAGTGTTGTTTTGAAGGGCCCAGTTGTTTGGATACTGTTTGCCCCTGTTTAATGGTGGACCTCCCATCTCCCGGTAACAGTCCGCAAACAAACAGCTTTTCCCGCAGCTCGCCGTTAACCACTACTTCCCCGTCCAGCATACTCCAGACATCACCTCAGGGCATCACCTCAAATTGTACGTCTGGATCTTCCTAACGACACAGTACAGTGCTCACAACGCCACACATTAATGCACAGCGTGACAGACACTGACTCACAACGGAGCCCTGTCCCAGTGTTACCAACTCACACCCTTTTACAAAATCAAACGGATCCATTTTGGGGACAAGCTCCCTGCTGGGGGCTGGTACCCCGGTTAACCGCTCTACACTGGCTCATGTTCACACCAGGCCCTGACTCAGCAACATCCCACGCCCCTCCCTGCTCACTGGAACCCCTGCCAGCCCCTGCACGCCCTCCCTGTCTCTGTAACCTTGGATGCCCGCTGGTCACGTTGTGGCCTGAGTTCTGGCCCGTATGGTCACGGGTTTATCTTCTGCCAACGGGTCCCCCCGGGTTTGCAGACACTTGCTGAGGGACTGACTGGACAGCGCAGGCAGCAGAACCCGCTGTTTCATGCCCTCCATGACCCGTTTTCCAGTGCCAGGCAGACTACAGCGCTCTGGCGTTACCGGAGGGTGCAACCTGCGAATCCGGGAACTGATCTCAGTGCGGTGCTTTGAGAACGGATTTCAGAAAGAAAACAAACATAACAGGGCACCATTTGATTAGATTAGGTTAGATTACTTAGTGTGGTAACAGGCCCTTCGGCCCAACAAGTCCACACCGACCCGCCGAAGCGCAACCCACCCATACCCCTATATTTACCCCTTACCTAACACTACAGGCAATTTAGCATGGCCAATTCACCTGACCCACACATCTTTGGACTGTGGGAGGAAATCGGAGCACCCGGAGGAAACCCACGCAGACACGGGGAGAACGTGCAAACTCCACACAGTCAGTCGCCTGAGGCGGGAATTGAACCCAGGTCTCTGGTGCTGTGAGGCAGCAGTGCTAACCACTGTGCCACCGTGCTGCCCTGAAAGCTGCGATCCGGGCTGTCTGTGGAAATCCTGGAAAGCCAAACCAGGCTCGTCTCTCTGAAAGCCGCGGTCACTGAGCTGACTGAACAGCTACACCATGCAGTCACACAGCCCTGAGTTGAGTGTGTGTGGCTGGAAAAGCACAGCAGGTCAGGCAGCATCTGAGGAGAAGGAGAGTCGATGTTTTGGGCAAAAGCCCTTCATTAGGAACGATGAATCCGAAACGTTGACTCTCCTGCTCCTCGGATGCTGCCTGACCTGCTGTGCTTCTCCAGCACCACCCTCTTGACTCGGATCTCCAGCACCTGCAGTCCTCACTTTCTCTGAGTCACAGTGATCTGCAGGACAGAGAAAGGCCCTTCAGCCCATTGTTTGGGTTCCTCCCACAATCCAAAGACATGCAAATTAGGATAGACTGGCCATGCTAAATTGCCCCATAGTGTTCAGGGATGTGTAGGTTAGGGTGGATTGGCCATGGGAAATTGTCCCATGTGTTCAGGGATGTGTAGGTTAGGGTGGATTGGCCATGGGACATTCAGAATAGGGAAAGGTGGGTGAGTCTGAGTGGATTGTTCAGGGAAGGCCAACATGGACTCGATGGGCCGAATGGATTCTCTGATCCCAAATGCCCTCCTAGCTACTTTACCTATCCGCCCTGATACCTTAAGGGCTCAGCGGGTATGCCTGCTTGCCCTGCCCAGGTATAATATCGATGGGCACTGTCATTCATCAAAAACAAACACTCCCAGAGCACGGAGAGCTTCCCTCCCACCGTCTGTATTTACTGAGCAACTCCGACTGGCTTGTCACCATGATTATTTAATGTCAGTGTTCAAACAAACCACCTCCAGACCTGCACCACCCATTTCAACTGATATAGAAACAGTGTGAAAGTTCACATGCAATCACACTGGTCTGGGAGCAGGGAAGAGAGAGAGAGAGAGAAGCAAACTGAGAGACTGGGATTGAGGGTGTGGGTAGGGGATGGAGAGTTGGAGAGTCATATTGAGTGAGACAGAGAGGGAAAGACACAGAGAGATGGAGAGAGAGAGAGAGAGAGAATGACAGAGAGGGAAGGAGAGATACGGAGAGTGAAATCGACAGAGAGAGAGAATGAGATAGAGAGTGAAATCTAGAGAGAGGGAAGGAAGGAGATAAAGAGGGAAGGTGAGATACAAAGAGCTAGGAGAGAATGAGATAGAGAGGAAGGGAGAGATACTGAGCGTAAGACGCGCACACACGCACAGAGACACACACCTTGGCTTCTCTCTGGTACATTAAGGGTTAAACTCAAAATGCAGTTGCAGGCTGTCCTTAACTCAGCCACACCCCCTCTTGCCACCCAGGGCAAAGTCACGCCCAGCCCGTGCCACCCATCCTCTCGGGACACATGCCCTTCCCCTTCTGCCAGGGTCTGCTCCAATCCCTGTGATAGGAGTGATGCAGTGAGACACGGACATGACAGACTGTACCGGGCAGTTGCTGAGACAATCTCATTACCCCACAGCTTCCAGACAATGTGCCCTTGCACAGCCAACTATTCCACACCCCTCCCCCACCCTCCACTGCCAACCCTCAGCCTGTGCCCAGCAACCAACATTGAGAAGCCCCTGACCTCTCCGGTGTTACACCCTCGGTCTACCTTCTCTCCCACCCTGGCCCCGGCCTCAAACAACTGCAGGCTTTGATCAGATGCCACTTCAGGGGTGTGTTTGTGACTCCCGTCCTCGCTGTATCGCCGCGTGCCCCTCTCTCCACCGCCCCCCACCCCCCCAGCCTGTCGTGACTGAAACCTTTCCCCTTTTGTGAGGACAAGCATCCGGCCAACAATTCCGTCAGGAACCAGCCCCCACACCCACACCTTCTCCAGCTCCCCACGCGCACTCCCCTCCCTTGGTTAATCTCTCAAAACACTCAACGCTCCCCTCCGTTTAATCTCTCAAATCCCTCCCTCACCAAACCCTTCTTCATCTGTACCCCACCTTCGGTTAATCCCTCAAATCCCACTTTCAAGGCTCATCCCTCTTGGTTTTCCAACCCTGGCTCACTGCAGTTTGAGCTTGTTAAATTAACATTAGAATCTGCTGGTTTCTCCCCTCTCTCTCTTCACCTCTCCCCTCTCCCTCTCTCCTCCTCCTCACCCAGCACCCCCACCTCCCACTGTCTCTCTCTCCCTGTCTACACTGAGGTCATGTCAGACGGTGAGCACCGAGGGAGCTCTGCGTTGAGAGAGGAGCTGGCTTTCACACAGGGCCATGTGCAAATCCAGGGCAGTGTTGGGGGGAAAGGTGTGGACACCGGCTGATTGTTCTTCGGGACTGGCCACAAGTCTCCAAACACAGCCTGCTCCAGAACGCGAAGCCTCCTGTTGACGAACAGCCCGACCAGCGTCCTCCTGGTCCGTTCATCACCGTCCAACCTTATCATGGTTTCGGGGCCCACACACCTCCCACCCTCAGCAGAGAGTGATGGGGGGGAGGGGGGGGGTGGCAGGGGGGCCTCATCGCAATCTAGTCCCAGGCTTCCTACCCAACACAAGGCCCAAGGACCCAAACAAGGGCTCCCCTGGCAACTCCATGGAAAGCAGCAGAGCTGAGTGCCAGCTGTACTGCTGACCCCCACACAACACCATCACAGGACAGTTCAGCCTCACAAGGCCGCTCCCCTCTGCACTGACACAGAATGATATCACCTCCTGAGCGAACGGAAACAATCCTCGAGGTCAGGTCTCCGAACAATAACAAAAAATCCAAACAAAATGACAACTGTGCGTGAAGCAAGATAGGCCAGCAAAGCAGGAGGTGGGGGAGAGAGAGAGGGAAGGAGAGGGGGCAAGACAGCGGGGGAGAGGGGCTTTGGGTGAGAGAGGGGAGGTGAAAGCGAGGCAGAGAGAGAGGTGGCGAGAGGGAGAGGGTGAGAGAGAGAGAGAGAGAGAGACGGGGTGAGAGGGGATTGCGGGGGGTGGGCAAGAGAGATGGGGTGAGAGAGAGAGAGGGGAGAGTGAGAGAGAGAGAGAGGGAGAGGGAGAGGGAGTGGGAGAGGGGGGAGAGGGGGGAGAGAAGGGGAGTGAGAGAGAGAGGGAGGAGGAGGAGAGAGGGGGGAGGGGGAGAGAGCGAGAGGGGTGAGGGGGGGTGGGCGAGTGAGAGCGTGAGAGGGGAGAGGGAGAGAGGTGAGGGGGTGGGGAGGTGAGAGGGGGATTGGGGGAAGGTGAGAGGGGGTGGGGGGCGAGAGAGAGAGAGAGAGAAAATAGGAGTGAGAGAGAGAGGAGGCAAGTGAGAAAAAGACTGGGGGGGGTTTGAGTTGATGGACAAAAAGAGAGAAAGAGGAGAGGCGTGAGAGAGACAGAGGGCCGAGAGAGGGGAGGGGGAGAGGGGGAGGTGGCGTGGTGTGTGGTAAAGACAGAGAGAGAGAGTGTGCTGAGAGAGGCGGGGGTGGGATGAGAGAGGACGAGAGAGATGGGTAAGAGGAAGGAGTGGGTGAAAGAGAAAGCTAGAGCACGGCAGAGAGACAGACAGAGGGGGGAGAGAGAGAGAGAGAGAGAGAGATGGAAGAAAGGGGATTGTGTGGACTTGGATCTGACCGTGAGTGAGAGTACACTCAGTGCTCTCTCTCTCTCACACACACACACACACACACACACACACACACACTCTCACACACACAGAGTGAAAGCTGAGAGTCACTGCAACAACAGACCGAGCGTAACCATCTGCCTCTCTGGGACAACCCCGTCTCCTGCAGCGTGTCACTGGGAGATTCCAATGACTGTCCTTCAGCACAGAAACACCGGGGAGGGGGTCAGTCAGTCAGCAGTGACACATTCCCTGGGGAGGGGGGGGGGGGGGGGTCAGGGTAGCCAACCCGAGGAGAGTGACTAAACAAGAACGGGGGCACGTTGTCTACACGATGGGCCTGGACACTAAGATCTAAACAACACTTTGGTCTCCAGTAAGATATATGGTGAGGGTCAGGGTAGGGGTGCGGGTGGGGGGATGGCAAGATCACGACTAAAACCAGCGCTCGCTTGCAAATGCCTCCTCTGTGAATCACACTCAAAGTGGGAGTTCAGTGGTGGGCCCCACCTGGTCAGCGTTGATGGATATTTCCACTTTAAGCAGCCACCCTCTGGCCTCTTCCCATCCACATAAATGCAGCTGTCCGTCCCTGAAACCAGCAGTTATGGGCAGAATAACATACAAGGTGCACTTACCCTGATAATTAAATCGCTCCCCTCCAGACATATCTGTCCCTGTCAGATGAGCTCAGTTCCTGTCCCCCCCCCACCTCGCTCTGCAGTCAGGAGACTCCAAACGCAAAACGGAACACCCTCACGATCCGGCTTCCTCCTCGGAACAGGCTGTCCTTGTGTTCCCGACCAGGGATTCACATGGATTGGTGAGCAGGGAGGGGGAGAGAACAGGAGGGGACGGTGGAGGTGGACAGCGGGGTCAAAAAGAGCAAATTCTCCCGAGACAGAGTTTCCAAAACGATCCCCAGAGACTCCAGCAAGTCGTACCTGAAATAAATTCAAAAAGAAATATAATTAGAGAAAAAGGGGAGAGGAAGAGAAATGGGGAGGGCGAGATGGGGTGAGAGAGAGGGAGGGAGGGGGGAGGGGGTGAGAGAGAGGGAGGGAGGGAGGGAGGGGGTGAGAGAGAGGGAGGGAGGGGGTGAGAGAGAGGGAGGGAGGGAGGGAGGGGGTGAGAGAGAGGGAGGGAGCGAGGGAGAGGGGGGGCGAGAGAGAGAGGGAGGGGGTGAGAGAGAGGGGGTGAGAGAGAGGGAGGGAGGGAGGGGGCGAGAGAGATAGAGAGGGAGGGGGGGAGGGGGTGAGAGAGAGAGGGGGTGAGAGAGAGAGGGGTGAGAGGGAGGGGGTGAGAGGGAGGGGGTGAGAGGGAGGGGGAGGGAGGGGGGTGAGAGAGAGGGGGGAGGGAGGGGGAGAGAGGGGGGAGGGAGGGGGTGAGGGGGGAGTGGGGGGGGGAGGGAGGGGGGCGGGAGGGGGTGAGAGAGAGGGAGGGAGGGAGGGGGGGGAGAGGGGGTGATGGGATGAGAGATGGGGTGAGAGGGAGGGTGATGGGGTGAGGGGGAGGGTGATGGGGTGAGGGAGGGGGTGATGGGGTGAGGGAGGGGGTGATGGGGGGAGGGGGTGATGGGGTGAGGGAGGGGGTGATGGGGTGAGGGAGGGGGTGATGGGGTGAGAGGAAGGAGGTGATGGGGGAGGGGGAGAGGGCAGGGGAGGAGGGGGAGGGGGAGAGGGCAGGGGAGGAGGGGGGAGAGGACAGAGGAGAGGGGGGAGAGGACAGGGGAGGGGGAGAGGTGAGAGAGGACGGGGAGAGGGGGGAGAGGTGAGAGAGGATAAGGGGAGAGGGAGGGAGGGGGAGAGGGGAGAGGGAGGGAGGGAGGGAGAGGGAGGGAGGGAGGGGGAGGGGGGAGGGAGGGGAGAGGGTGAGGGGAGAGGGTGAGGGGAGAGGGAGGATGAGAGAGAAAAGTGGAATTAGACAGATAGGGAGAGAAGAGTGAGACAGAGTGGAAGAGGAGAGAGATACAGAGGGGGAGAGAGATGTGTGGAAAGAGAGAGACAGAGAGAAAGTTTGGGAAAGAGAGTAAGAGGTAGGGAGGAGACAGGTAAGCAGACAGGGAGAGATACAGACACACACACGTACCACAGACACAGACACATACCACAAACACACACACACACCACAGACACAGACACAGAGTAAAAGTCAGACACATGGAAAATGAATGAGAGAGATCAACAGACAGACCGAGAGAGCAAGTCAGTAAAAAAGAATTCACTGGAAATCTTTTAAAATGGAAGAACACATTATAATTAAACTGTACATATCATTCCTGTTCAGAGCTCAATGATTCAGTTGTCCTGAATTTGCTATGTCTAAGGGATAATGTCCCATTGTACCCAACATAATAACACACGTGTGTCTCTGAGAAACCGACACAAACAATGGAACTAACTCCAAACAGACACAAACGTGACAAAGGAAACTGCTCTCCCCTGAATAGCCCCTCAATCTCACCAGCCAGCTCCCCGTCGTCACATACCCTTCAACGGAGGCCTCCGTGGTTCTGAGCTGAACCTCAGCCTGCTTCGCCGAAGACGACTCCTCTCAAACGAGAAGCTGTGGGAGGCTCGGGGAATGAACCATCGAGGAGATCTTGGCAGGTTCGTGCCTGGGGACTCGCTCACGCTGCGCACTCTCACTCTCTCTCTCCCCACTCAGAAAGCTGACTGATGTCCTAATGTACTTCCCTCTGCCTATGCTCAGTGATTCATCAGAGGGTGGATTAGACACACTCTCTCCTCTCACACACAAAGAAATTTAAAATGGTATAAGAGGAGAGTGTGTTGGCCAGTTCCCCCCCCCCCCCCCCACACACACACACACATACAGGTCAGCGTCATAGGGACAACACCCACAAAAACGTCAACACAGGGGGTTCCCTCAGCACTCACTTTAAAGGGCTCTTAAAGTGGTAATGCCCCTGACCTGATGGAGATAGCGAGGTGACAGCCAGTAATGACCTTTTCCCCATAATGAGACTCTTTCCCCTAGTCTCTTCCCTCCCTCCTTCTTCCCTATTCTGTCTCCCCTCTCCCCTCCCTGGGTCTTATTCACCATCACTCTCTCGGTCTCTCCCTATTTCTATTCGCCTTCCCCACCCCCCTCACTCTATCTTATGTTCAACATCCCCCCTGCCATCTGTGTCGCTCTCCCACCATCTCCCTCTACCCTCCAATGACTCTGATGCTACCTCCCTCGTTCACCCCAGATGTTCCTGTCACCCTCTCCCTCGCCACCTCCCAAACCCCCTCTGCCTCACCCCACTCCCAAACCCCCTCTCCCTAACTCTTCCTCCCTAACTCCCCTCTCCCGAAAACCTCCCTGAACCCCCTCTCCCGAAAAGCCCCCTCTCCAGAATCACCTCTCTCATTTCTGTTCCCCTTGCTCTCTCTCCCTCTCCCCTTTCCCTTCCTCCTTCCTCTCCCCTTCCTCCATCCCTCCCTCTCCCCTTCCCTTTCCCTTCCTCCATCCCTCCCTCTCCCCTTCCTCCATCCCTCCATCCCATCCCCCCTTCCCCCATCCTCCCTCTCCCCCTCCCCCTTCCTCCATCCCTCCCTCTCCCTCCCCCTTCCTCTCCATCTCCCCTTCCTCCATCCCTCCCTCTCCCCTTCCCTTTCCCTTCCTCCATCCCTCCCTCTCCCCTTCCTCCATCCCTCCCCCTTCCCCTCCTCCATCCCTCCATCCCCCTCCCCCTTCCTCCATCCCTCCCTCTCCCCTCCCCTTCCTCTCCATCTCCCCTTCCTCCATCCCTCCCCCTTCCCCTTCCCTTTCTCTCCCCATCCCTCCCCCCATCTCTGTCCCTCTCTCCCTCTCCTGAATCCCTCTCTGTTCACAGTTGGGTGGGAAATGGGACGGGGAGAGGGCAGACTGGGAACTGTGTGACGCCAAGGACTCTGTACAGATTTATGAATTCCCCAATCAGGAAAGGTCATTTACAATGTGGGGATTTGATATCTGAGTTCCTCATGTCCTCAAATACACTTAGTTAAACTAAAACACGACTGGAGGGATAGGGAGACAGAAGCATCACTCTCCTCTCATACCGGTACAGGACACTTTTTCTGCCAAACCTTTGAGAACATTCCAATAAAGCCCACTTTTAGCATGAGGCTTGTACCCAGGGACACAATGGAGGCAGGGCCTGGGGTAGGATCTGGGAACAGCCATTCAAAGGGTTAATGAGGGACCCATTACAGTAATGTGGTGACGTCAACGAGAAACAGAGTTAAGTCAGAGCGAGCAGCCAGTGTTCCAGATACTCGGAGTAGAGGGAGAGCGCGAGTTCAGAAGAGACTGAGCATGTTGGACTGAGTCAGCAGTGGAGGCTGTGAGCTATGAACACAACAGTAACTCCAAACACTGCCACCTCCTCCGTACCATGACGCAAGAGGGAGTGGAACACAGATCAAGCCAAACCCACACACAGCCAGAGAGAGAGAGAGAGAGCAGCAAGACAGCCCCGTGTCAGTCAGAGAGTGAGAGAGAGGGAGGGGGGAGAGAGAGAAAGAGAGAGTGCAACAGAGAGCGAGGAACACGATTACACGACGTGACAACATGAGAAACCACAGCAGCAGGCAGAGCCAGGACGGAGGCAGAATGGGGGGGGGAGGCAGAGTGAGGGGATTGGGGGAGGGTAGCAGGCAGGGAGTGGGGGAGGCGAGCGAGAGAGTGGGGGGGCAGAGTGAGGGGAGTGGGGGGAACAAAGGGAAGGGAGTGGGGGGAACAGAGGGAAGGGAGGGGAGTGGACGGGCAGAGGGAGATGAGGGGAGTGGGGGGGGGGCAGAGGGAGGTGAGGGGAGTGGGGGGGCAGAGGGAGGTGAGGGGAGTGGGGGGGCAGAGGGAGATGAGGGGAGTGGGGGGGGCAGAGGGAGGTGAGGGGAGTGGGGGGGCAGAGGGAGGTGAGGGGAGTGGGGGGGCAGAGGGAGGTGAGGAGAGGGGGGGCAGAGTGAGGAGAGTGGGGGGGGTTGGGGGTCAGAGGGAGGGGAGGGGAGTGTGGGGCTGAGTGGGGGGGTTGGGGGTCAGAGGGAGGGGAGGGGAGTGTGGGGGCAGACTGAGGGGAGCAGGGGCGGCAGAGGGAGGGGAGCGGGGGCGGCAGAGGGAGGGGAGCGGGGGCGGCAGAGGGAGGGGAGCGGGGGCGGCAGAGGGAGGGGAGCGGGGGCGGCGGAGGGAGGGGAGGAGCAGGATAGAGGGACAGTGGACGAGAGAGGGGAGTGGGAGCATGGTGGAGAGAGGGGGAGAGACAGGGTGGAGAGAGGGGGAGAGACAGGGTGGAGAGAGGGGGAGAGACAGGGTGGAGAGAGGGGGAGAGACAGGGTGGTGAGAGGGGGAGAGACAGGGTGGTGAGAGGGGGAGAGACAGGGTGGTGAGAGGGGGAGAGACAGGGTGGTGAGAGGGGGAGAGACAGGGTGGTGAGAGGGGGAGAGACAGGGTGGAGAGAGGGGGAGAGACAGGGTGGTGAGAGGGGGAGAGACAGGGTGGTGAGAGGGGGAGGGGGAGAGACAGGGTGGAGAGAGGGGAGAGAATGGGGAGGGGGAGAGAATGGGGAGGGGGAGAGAATGGGGAGGGGGGAGGGGATGATGGAAGGGAGTGGGGGAGGACGATGGAAGGCAGAGGGGGGAGTACGGGGGCAGGGCGGTGTTGAAGAGAGCAGGAGAGGAGCAAAGGGGGTGGGTGGAACTGGGAGGGAGGGGGAGGTGGGATGGCTGGAGGGGGTGGTAGAGTCATGGAGATGTACAGCACAGAAACAGACCCTTCTGTCCATGCCAACCAGATATCTCAATCCAAATCCCTCCAAACCCTTCCTATTCATATACCCATCCAAATGCCTCTTAAATGCTGTCATTGTACCAGCCTCCACCACTTCCTCTGGCAGCTCATTCCCTACATGTACCACCCTCTGCGTGAAAAAAGTTGCCCCTTTGGTCTCTTTTATATCTTTCCCCTCTCACCCTAAACCTATGCCCTCTAGTTCTGGACCCCCCCACCCTAGTAGAGGGGAGTGCAGCAGAGGAGAGGCAATGGGGAGGTGGTGATGGAGTGGGGGAAGAGAGGGAGGTACAGGAGGCAGAGAAAAAGAGATCAAGTGAGAGACAGAAAGAGATTAGAAAGCGACAAGAGAGAAAGAAAATGAGATGAAGAAATAGAAAAAGATAAAAGAGGTCTGTAGAGAGCCCAAGTTAGGAGAGACAGATGTAGAGACATGGTCCATGATTGACTGCGGCTTGTATTTCTGTTCAGATGGGGCCTACACGTCAGGCTGTGTCAGTCTAACACTGCTCAGCAGATTTCTAAGCTCAGCAGCTCAAGGCTTTAATATCTATCAAACACTGGGAGCTCAGCCTGTAAACCATTTAAAATCTGACCAACAAAGGGGGAGACAACAGAATGATGTCTTAATCAGTTTGTGGAGAGTGAGCAGTATTAATGTCAGCTTAATGCCACCATACAGATTCTAGACGGACTGGCAGACACCCCGAGAAAGGAAGACACACAGACAGGGAGACACAGACAGGGGCATAGTCACAGACTCAGAGAGACAAAAATAATCAGAAACTCAGACACAGACAGGGGCACGGGTGCACAGTCACAGACTCAGAGGGACACACAGACAGGGAGACAAAAATAATCAGAAACTCAGACACAGACAGGGGCACGGGTGCACAGTCACAGACTCAGAGAGACACAAACACACACTAACTGTGCGAGACACCCAGAGAGTGACTGACCCTCTCACACTCAGAGACACAGGCATACAGACACGTGCACACAGAAATGCACTTATTGTGGTTGGCTATTCACAGCTTCAGCCTGAGCAACAGAGGGGTGATGTGTCTGAGCACAGAGCAGGCTGGGATCGATGAGACAGGCATGACCAACATCCTGAGGGGCAGAATGCTGTGTCAACAAGATCACACAGTGATTACTCAACTCCTCAGCCTGTTCACTGATCAGAACTGGCAAAACTCAAGAGACAAACAAAGGTACTGAAACTAAAAGGGTGATAAAGGCGCCCAGAAGCCACGCAAAATGCAGTGTTTTATTTTTCGACTCGTTGCCATGGAAACACTGAGGGCCCCGAGGGGCTTGGGAGTGAGCCAAGGATTAGTCCAAAGTTGAATTGACAAAGAATTGCTCCCATTCGCCAAACTCTCTCTCAGAGCTGCCCTCCAGTTCAGTGTTTGGAAGGATGAATCAGTCTGGCAGGGTGTTGGGGAGGGGAGGGGAGGGGATGTGGAGGATTGAGGGGGTGGCAGAGAAACCAGTTTGAGGACACAGCGTCCTGTGAATCACGACAAACAGGTTTGTAATCGCACAGATTTCCAACCTCCCGACAGCCCGCCCCACTCGCAGTGAAAGTGCTGATGAGTCTTAACGCAGCGTCCGGTGCCAACAGCCAATCAAAGGGATTGTACAAAACTCCTCAATCCAGGGTCAGCCTATTCTGTCCATCTGCTCCACAGGACCTTCTGCCAGTATCCCTCTGTCCTTTCTCCGTAGTGTCTACTCCCCTTGAACGTATCAATGTTACTGCCCTCAGCTGCATCCTGTCAAGAGTGACTCCCACATTTTCCCCACCCCTCCCTGGGTGGAAGCATTTTCCCAAATTCCTGATGGGATTTATGAGGGTCTGTCTCAGATCGATGACTTTCCTCCCTCTGCAAGTGGCCATTTTTCCTTGCCATCTAATCCCCACAACCCCTTCCCCCTCCATCACGACCTCCTGTCCTCCAGAGGAGGGAGGTCTGCCTTTCCTTGGCAGCATCTCTGTTGGGCCAGTTTACTGACTCACCTTCACAAGTGCCTCTCTGTGTTCTTGTGACAGACTCAGGGATGTACAGCACGGAAACAGACCCTTCGGCCCAATGCCGACCAGATATCCTAACCCTATCTAGTCCCACCTGCTAGCAACCGGCCCATATCCCTCCAAACCCTTCCTATTCATATACCCATCCAAATGCCTCTTAAATGTTGCAATTGTACAGCCTCCACCACATCCTCTGGCAGCTCATTCAATACACGTACCACCCACTGCATGAAAAAGTTGCCCCATAGGTGCCTTTTATATCTTTCCCCTCTCACCCTGAACCTATGCCCGCTAGTTCTGGACCCCCGTATTGGTAAAAAGACCTTGATGATTCATTCGATCCACGCTGCTCATGGTCTTATGAGAGTCTAGGGACAACTCTCCAACCAAGGAGGAGACCAGACGAGTGAGTGAGAGTGCATATGAGAGAGAGAGTGTGTGTGTGGGAGAGAGAGTGTTGTGAGAGAGAGTGTGTGTGTGTGTGAGAGAGAGAGAGAGAGTGTGTGTGTGAGAGAGAGAGAGAGAGAGAGAGTGTGTGTGTGAGAGAGAGAGTGTGTGTGAGAGAGAGAGAGTGTGTGTGTGAGAGAGAGTGTGTGTGTGAGAGAGAGAGTGTGTGTGAGAGAGAGAGAGTGTGTGAGAGAGAGAGAGTGTGTGTGTGAGAGGGTGTGTGTGTGAGAGAGTGTGTGTGTGAGAGGGTGTGTGTGTGAGAGAGTGTGTGTGAGAGAGAGGGTGTGTGTGTGAGAGAGGGTGTGTGTGTGTGTGTTTGTGTGAGAGAGAGAGAGTGAATTTGTGTGTGTGTGAGAGAGAACGTGCGTGAGAGAATGTGTGTGCAAGAGTATGCGTGTAACAGAGTGAGAGTGTTTGAGAGTGTGTGAGACATTGCGAGTGAGAGAGTTTGTGTGAGGTGGTGTGTGTGTGTTTGTGTGTGTATGTGTGTGTGTGTGTGTGTGTGAGTGACAGAGACTGTGTGCGTGTGTGAGAGAGAGAGTGACTGTGTGTGTGTGTGTGAGAGAGCGAATGTGCACGTGAGAACATGAGTGTGTGTGTATGAGTAAGAGAGTGTGTGAGAGAGTGAGTGTGAGGGTGTGTGTGTGAGAGAGGGAGCGTGTGAGAGAGGGAGCGTGTGAGAGAGGGAGCGTGAGAGTGTGTGAGGGAGTGTGTGAGAGAGAGGGAGTGTGTGTGTGTGAGAGGGAGTGATGGTGTGTGTGTATGTGAGAGAGAGAGAGAGAGAGAGAGTGTGAGAGGGAATGTGAGAGAGAGAGGGAGTGTGTGTGTGAGATGGAGTGATGGTGTGTGTGTATGTGAGAGAGAGGTAGTGTGTGTGTGTGAGGGAGTGTGTGAGAGAGAGGGAGTGTGTGAAGGAGTGTGTGTGTGAGGGAGTGTGTGAGAGAGAGGGAGTGTGTGTGTGAGGGAGTGTGAGAGAGAGAGTGAGTGTGTGTGTGAGGGAGTGTGTGAGAGAGAGGGAGTGAGTGTGTGAGAGAGAGGGAGTGTGTGTGTGAGGGAGTGTGTGAGAGAGAGGAGTGTGTGTGAGAGAGAGAGGTGAGTGTGTGAGAGAGAGAGTGAGTGTGTGAGAGAGAGGGAGTGTGTGTGAGGGAGTGAGTGTGTGAGAGAGAGGGAGTGAGTGTGTGAGAGAGAGGGAGTGTGTGTGTGTGAGGGAGTGTGTGAGAGAGAGGGAGTGTGTGAGGGAGTGTATGTGTGAGGGAGTGTGTGAGAGAGAGTGAGTGTGTGAGAGAGAGGGAGTGAGTGTGTGAGAGAGAGGGAGTGAGTGTGTGAGAGAGAGGGAGTGTGTGTGTGTGTGAGGGAGTGTGTGAGAGAGAGAGGGAGTGTGTGAGGGAGTGTATGTGTGAAGGAGTGTGTGAGAGAGAGGGAGTGTGTGTGTGTGTGAGGGAGTGTGTGAGAGAGAGTGAGTGTGTGTGTGTGAGGGAGTGTGTGAGAGTGAGTGTGTGTGAGGGAGTGTGAGAGAGAGAGAGGGAGTGTGTGTGTGAGGGAGTGTGTGAGTGTGTACACGCATGCAAAGGGGAGGAGGTGGTGGTGGTGCGACGGATCCACACCAGACCCCAATCCATATTGGGCACAGGCCCCCTGCCCCCCCCCCCTCAAAATCCAGCTGCATTTCACACAGTGATTGCATTTCCTCTCTTCTGAACCAATCTCAGGGAGGGAATTCCGTCAGCCTTACCCCCTGTCCACAACCAACTCAAATGTGCCCCTTGATTCCAAACCTCGCTCTCCAACCACGAAACACCACACCACTCCCCGCAGCCAGGAATCATTCAGTGTTCCTTCTCTGCCACCTGGTAACAGTGGGCACACCCTGACTCAGAGACCCTTAGCCATGCCAGTACCCAGCCACCCGCCCTTCCTTTTGGGGGGGGGGGGTGTAAGGTGTGATTCTCACACAACATCAAGAGTCATTGATTTAAACCCAAGCTCGCTGTCCCCCTCTCCCCTTCCCCACAAGGCCACCTGCCCCAGTCTGGAAGGACAAGGGAAAAGGCCTTCATCCCCACCGTCTGATCTCCAGCATCTACAGGAATATAGCTCAGACCAGACTCTCTGTGATCCCATGTTCCCTGTTATTATAACCGCTACTATCTTTCAAACGCTCAGTGGTTGTGATGTGGTTTCGGACTTTAGAAGCCTCGAGTTAGGCCTGTAGCTGAGAGAATCATGTCTGGCCTTATCCTAGAGGAGGCACGTGGAGATTTCCCCAAATGGTTCGGGCGATGAGGGCCTTTTAGTGACGAGGGTGGATTGGAGAAGCTGAGTTGTTACTGTTGACAGTCGAGAGAGTGGTGCTGGAAAAGCACACCAGGTCAGGCAGCATCCGAGGGGTAAGAGAGTCGAAGTTTCAGGCAAAAGCCCTTCCTTTATCAGGAATCAAGCCTCAATTCCTGATGAAGGGCTCTTCCCTGAAATGTTGACCCTTCTGCTCCTCAGATGCTGCCTGACCTGGTGTGCTTTTCCAGCACCACTCTCTCGACCCTGATCGCCAGCATCTGCAGTCCTCACCTTCTCCTGCTGTTAACAGTGAGAAAGGTTGTCTAAGATTACAAAAGGAGATCTCTAGCAATTTGGTCAAAGGGCTGAAGAGTGGCAGACTGAGTTTAATTTGGATAAATGTGAGGTATTACGTTTTGGAAAAATGCAGGAGTTATCCAATTAAAATAAAGGCTGGGGTTATCCAATCAAATATAGAGCCATGGGTAGCTGTGTAGAACAGAGAGACCTGGGGGTTCAGGTACATAACTTAAGTCATAGAGATGTACAGCATAGAAACAGACCCTTCGGCCCAACCTGTCCATGCCGATCAGATATCTCAACCCAATCTAGTCCCACCTGCCAGCACTCGGCCCAGATCCCTCCAAACCCTTCCTATTCATATACCCATCCAGATGCCTTTTTAATGCTGTAATTGTACCAGCCTCCACCACTTCCTCTGGCAGCTCATTCCATGCACGTACCACCCTCTGTGTGAAAAAGTTGCCCCTTAAGTCTCCTTTATATCTTTCCCCTGTCACCCTAAACCTATGCCCTCTAGTTCTGGACTCCCCCACCCCACATCGTCTATTTATCCTACCCATGTCCCTCATAATTTTGTAAACCTCTATAAGGTCACCCCCCTCAGCCTCCGACGCTCCAGGGAAAACAGCCCCAGCCTGTTCAGCCTCTCCCTCTAGCTCAGATCCTCCAATCCTTGTTAAACTTTCTGAACCCTTTCAGCTGGCTTTGAAGTTTGCACCACACATGGATATAATGTGATTAAACAGGCGTTTAGCGTGCATGCCTTCATTGCTCAGAACTTGAAGGGTTGGGACACAGTGAGGCATTTCCAGATTCATTCTATTTTGATCAAGAAGCACTCAATCTGCAGGCAGTCAGCCCATTTTATAAATTCCTACGACTGGAAATAGAACCGGTCTGACTCAAGACTGGGATACAGACAGACTCTAACCTCACACTTTTAATGCATTGTCTGTCAAGATGTCACTTGTCTTTATAAAACCTCAAGTTATCTTGGGACAGTGGTTGGAAAGCAGTCCCAGGATTTACATATTAATGAACCAAAACTTGCGGCCTGTTCTAAAAGGTGAACGACTTAACAATAATCCAGGTTTGTTCAAAGTATCATCTCAGTTGCATGACACTGAGATATTTTGCTATAAATTCTGTGCCGTACAATTGTGTCTTGATGAAGGAGCGGCGCTCCGAAAGCTAGTGCTTCCAAATAAACCAGTCGGACTATAACCTGGTGTTGTGTGCATTTTTAACTTTGTCCACCCCAGTCCAACAGCGGCACCTCCACGTCAGATTTTAAAAAAAACATGAGAGGTAGCTTTTTCCAGGCAGAGTGGTTCATGTGTGGGATGAACTTCCAGAGGAAGTGCTGGATGCAGGCACGGCGACCGCATTGTGATAAGGTGTGAAAAAGGACGGGTTTGGAAGGATATGGGCCAAGCACTGACAGGTCAGCGGAGTTTACTTTGGGATGATGGTCCACATGGACTGGCTGGTCCGAAGGGTGCGTTTAAGAGCTGTACAACTCAAAGCTGAGGGGCGAGTCAAACGGGGTTGTATAAGACGGTAAGGGTGTCCAGATAGACCCAAGAATGGTTTGTGTCAGCTGATGGTGAGTGGGAATGACCTGGCCATGAAATCTCTCGCCTCCGGGGTTGGGGGCAGCAATGAAAGCTTTCCTCTGGGGTAGGGGCTTATCTGGAATGGCAGAGCGGACTGAATGGCCTCCAACATCAATGGCAGCTGTTGGGGGGGGGTGGAAATTGAAGGAATTTATAGGGACTTTGAAGGAATTTGAAAGGCCACAGGGAGAGAGAGCGGGACTGACTGGATCGTGTGCTGTCGACGTGTGGTACTCGTACCACCAGGTCATTCATGACTGAATTCGGAAGTGCTGAATGACACTATGTTTTGCTGTCTTACTGTCATACCATCGAATGTTAAAGCTGACTGTTCCTTCAGTTTGGTTTTCAGTGTACACAGACTGACGCAGCCAGCTCTGAGTCACTGAGACACTTCAAACAGCTTCCAGCAGCTGACCGGCTTCAGCAGTAAGGGGCACACACACACACACACACACACACACACCACACACACACACACACACACACACACCTCTCACACTCACACCCCACACACACACACCCCCCCACACACACACCCCCCTCACACTCTCACACACACACAAGCCCCTCACACTCACCCCCCTCACACACACACACACCCCTCACACTCACCCCCTTCTCACTCTCACACACACACACCCCTCACTCTCACACACACCCCCACACACCTCTCACTCACACACACACACACACCCCCGTCACACACACACACACACACACACACACACACACACACACACAACACACACACACACACACACACATACCCCTCACACTCACCCCCGTCACACACACACACACACACACCCCCTGCCCATAATGCTCCGACCCAGCCAGTGGAGCCAGATCTGTGCTGGCTCTGGTAACGTTTTGACCTCAACCCTCCCGGTGGTTTGGATTAACCCTTTGCCAACTCTCATTACACCCCACCCCATTACTTTCTGCCCCTCCATCCCTATCTCTCTCCCCACTTCCCTCCATCCCTATCTCTCTCCCCACTTCCCCCCGTCCCTATCTCTCTTCCCACTTCCCTTCCTCTCTCTCTCCCCCTCTATCCCTATCTCTCTCCCCACTCCACACCCTCTCTCGTCCCCTCCTCCCATCCCTCTCCCCACCCTCTCTCAATCCCTCCATCCCTATCTCCCTTCCCACTTCCCCCCTCCCCTCCAACCCTATCTCTCTTCCCATTTCCCCCTTCACTCTCCCTCCCCCATCCCCCCCATCTTTCTCCCCAATTCCCCCCCCCTCCATCCCTATCTCTCTCCCCATTTCCCCCCTCCCCATCCCAATCTCTCTCCCCAATTCCCCCCCTCTCTCCCTCTCCATCCCTATCTCTCTCCCCAATTCCCCCCTCCCCATCCCGATCTCTCTCCCCAATTCCCCCCTCTCTCTCTCCCTCTCCATCCCTATCTCTCTCCCCAATTCCCCCCTCTCTCCCCCTCCATCCCTGAGTCTCTCCCCAATTTCCTCCCTCTCTCTCCCAATTCCCCCCTCCCCCTCCATCCCTATCTCTCTCCCCAATTCCCCCCTCCCCCTCCATCCCTATCTCTCTCCCCAATTCCCCCATCCCCCTCCATCCATATCTCTCTTCCCACTTCCCTCTCCCCACCCACCCCCCTCAACAACCCCGAGATTCTCAGCAAACAGCCCCGAGACGTCTCGTGGGGGGATTGAGGGGGAAAGAGTGACAGACAGAGATGAACAGGAGCTAGTGAGAGGACGGCAGGGGGGATAGAGAGGATGAAGACAACGAGGAGGAAGAAGTGGGGAGAGAGAGTGAGGGACGGGAAGGGGGAGGAGGGAGAGTGAGGGGCGGGGAGGGGGAGGGAGAGAGTGAGGGGCGGGGAGGGGGAGGGAGAGGAGGGAGAGAGTGAGGGGCGGGGAGGGGGGAGGAGGGAGAGTGAGGGGGGGGGGGGGGGAGGGAGAGAGTGAGGGGCGGGGAGGGGGAGGGAGAGAGTGAGGGGCGGGGAGGGGGAGGGAGAGTGAGGGGCGGGGAGGGGGAGGGAGAGAGTGAGGGGCGGGGGAGGAGAGAGTGAGGGGCGGGGAGAGGGGAGGGAGAGAGTGAGGGGCGGGGAAGGGGAGGGAGAGAGTGAGGGGCGGGGAGGGAGAGAGTGAGGGGCGGGGAGGGGGAGGGAGAGAGAGGGGAAGGGAGGGGGAGGGAGAGAGTGAGGGGCGGGGAAGGGGAGGGAGAGAGTGAGGGGGCGGGGGGAGGGAGAGAGTGAGGGGGCGGGGAGGGGGAGGGAGAGAGTGAGGGGCGGGGAGGGGGAGGGAGAGAGTGAGGGGCAGGGAGGGGGGAGGAGAGAGAGTGGGGGGCGGGGAGGGGGAGGGAGAGAGTGAGGGGCGGGGAGGGGGAGGGAGAGAGAGGGGAAGGGAGGGGGAGGGAGAGAGAGTGAGGGGCGGGAAGGGGAGGGAGAGAGTGAGGGGCAGGGGGGAGGGAGAGAGTGAGGGGGGCGGGGAGGGGGAGGGAGAGAGTGAGGGGCGGGGAGGGGGAGGGAGAGAGTGAGGGGCGGGGAGGGGGAGGGAGAGAGTGAGGGGCGGGGAGGGGGAGGGAGAGAGTGAGGGAGGGGGAGGGAGAGAGAGTGAGGGGGGGGAGGGGGAGGGAGAGAGTGAGGGGCAGGAGGGGGGGAGGGAGAGAGTGAGGGGCGGGGAAGGGGAGGGAGAGAGTGAGGGGCGGGGAGGGGGAGGGAGAGAGTGAGGGGCGGGGAGGGGGAGGGAGAGAGTGAGGGGCGGGGAAGGGGAGGGAGAGAGTGAGGGGCGGGGAAGGGGGAGAGTGAGGGGCGGGGAGGGAGAGAGTGAGGGGCGGGGGGGGGAGGGAGAGAGAGGGGAAGGGGGGGGGAGGGAGAGAGTGAGGGGCGGGGAAGGGGAGGGAGAGAGTGAGGGGCAGGGGGGGAGGGAGAGAGTGAGGGGCGGGGAGGGGGAGGGAGAGAGTGAGGGGCGGGGAGGGGGGGGAGAGAGTGAGGGGCGGGGAGGGGGGAGGGAGAGAGTGAGGGGCGGGGAGGGGGAGGGAGAGAGTGAGGGGGGGGGAGGGGGAGGGAGAGAGTGAGGGGCGGGGAGGGGGAGGGAGAGAGTGAGGGGCAGGGAGGGGGAGGGAGAGAGTGAGGGGCGGGGAAGGGGAGGGAGAGAGTGAGGGGCAGGGGGGGAGGGAGAGAGTGAGGGGGCGGGGAAGAGGAGAGAGAGAGAGTGAGGGGGCGGGGAAGGGGAGGGAGAGAGTGAGGGGGGCGGGGAAGGGGAGGGAGAGAGTGAGGGGGGGGGAGGGGGGAGGGGAGAGAGAGAGGGGTGAGGAAGGGGAGGGAGAGAGTATGGGGTGGGAAGGGAGGGAGTGAGGGAGGTGTGGGGAGGGAGAGACAGAATGAGGGGTGGGGAAAGGGAGAGAATGAGGTGGGGAGGAGGAGAGCGAGGGGAAGAGAGTGGGGGGAAGAGAGTGGGGAGGGGAGGGGGGGGAGGGGAGGGGGAAGAAGGAAAAAGAGGAGAATGAGAGGGGAGAAGTGGGCAGAGACAGAGATGGAGGCGGAGGGAGAGAGTGAGGTACGCGGAGAGAGAGTGAGGGGTGGGGAGGGGAGGGGAGGGGGAGAGAGTGAGGGGTGGGGAGGGGAGGGGGAGAGAGTGAGGGGTAGGGTGGGTTGGGGAGGAGGAGAGAGTGAGGGGTGGGGTGGGGTGGGGTGGGGTAGGGGGAGAGAGAGAGAGAGAGTGAGGGGCGGGGAGGGAGGGAGACAGATAGAGGGAGAGTGAGAGAGGGGAGAAAGAGAGGGAGAAGTGCGGAGAGAGAGAGAGATGGGGGGGAGAGATGGAGGGGGAGAGATGGAGGGGGAGGGGGGAGAGATGGAGGGGAAGAGATGGAGGGGGAGGGGGGGGGGAAGAGATGGAGAGGGAGGGGGAGGGGGAAGAGGGGGAGGGGGAGGGGGAAGAGATGGAGGGTGGAGGGGGGGGAGAGAGGGAAGAGATGGAGGGGGGAGAGAGGGAAGAGATGGAGGGGGGAGAGAGGAAAGAGATGGAGTGGGAGAGAGGAAAGAGATGGAGTGGGAGAGAGGAAAGAGACGGAGGGGGAGAGGGGAAGAGATGGAGGGGAGAGGGGAAGAGACGGAGGGGGAGAGGGGAAGAGATGGAGGGGGAGAGGGGAAAGACTTGGAGGGGGAGAGGGGGAGAGGGGGAAGAGATGGAGGGGGGAAGGGGGGAGAGGGGGATGGGGAGGGGGGAGGGGGGAAGAGATGGAGGGGGAAGAGGGGAAAGAGATGGAGGGGGAGGGCGAGAGGGGGAAGAGATGGAGGGTGGAGGGGGGGAGAGAGGGAAGAGATGGAGGGGGGAGAGAGGAAAGAGATGGAGGGGGAGAGAGGAAAGAGATGGAGGGGGGAGAGAGGAAAGAGATGGAGGGGGAGAGGGGGAAGAGATGGAGGGGGGGAGAGGGGGAAGAGATGGAGGGGGGGGGAGAGGGGGAGAGATGGAGGGGGAAGAGATGGAGGGGGAGGGGGAAGAGATGGGGGGAGGGGGAAGAGATGGAGGGGGAAGAGATGGAGGGGGAAGAGATGGAGGGGGAAGAGATGGAGGGGGAAGAGATGGAGGGGGAAGAGATGGGGGGAGGGGGAAGAGATGGGGGGAGGGGGAAGAGATGGAGGGGGAAGAGATGGAGGGGGAAGAGATGGAGGGAGGCAGTGGGAAAAGAGATAGAGCTGCAGGGGGAGGAAAGGAGGGAGGGATAAAGAGAGCGACTAAGGCAGCCTCCGACGCTCCAGGGAAATCGGCCCCAGCCTGTTCAGCCTCTCCCTGTGGCTCAAATCCTCCAACCCTGGCAACATCCTTGTAAATCTTTTCTGAACCCTTTCAAGTTTCACAACATCTTTCCGATCGGAAGGAGACCAGAATTGCACGCAATATTCCAACAGTGGCCTAACCAATGTCCTGTACACCCGCAACATGACCTCCCAACTCCTGTACTCAATACTCTGACCAATAAAGGAAAGCATACCAAACGCCTTCTTCACTATCCTATCTACCTGCGACTCCACTTTCAAGGAGCTATGAACCTGCACTCCAAGGTCTCTTTGTTCAGCAACACTCCCTAGGACCTTACCATTAAGTGTATAAGTCCTGCTAAGATTTGCTTTCCCAAAATGCAGCACCTCGCATTTATCAGAATTAAACTCCATCTGCCACTTCTCAGCCCATTGGCCCATCTGGTCCAGATCATGTTGTAATCTGAGGTAACCTTCTTGCTGTCCACTACACCTCCAATTTTGGTGTCATCTTCAAACTTACTAACTGTACCTCTTATGTTCACATCCAAATCATTTATGTAAATGATGAAAAGTAGAGGGCCCAGCACCGATCCTTGTGGCACTCCACTGGTCACAGGCCTCCAGTCTGAAAAACAACCCTCCACCACCACCCTCTGTCTTCTACCTTTGAGCCAGTTCTGTATCCAAATGGCTAGTTCTCCCTGTATTCCATGAGATCTAACCTTGCTAATCAGTCTCTCATGGGGAACCTTGTCGAACGCCTTACTGAAGTCCATATAGATCACATCTACTGCTCTGTTCTCATCAATCCTCTTTGTTACTTCAAAAAACTCAATCAAGTTTGTGAGACATGATTTCCCACACACAAAGCCATGTTGACTATCCCTAATCAGTCCTTGCCTTTCCAAATACATGTACATCCTGTCCCTCCGGATTCTCTCCAACAACTTGCCCCCACTGAGGTCAGGCTCACCGGTCTATAGTTCCCTGGCTTGTCTTTACCGCCCTTCTTAAACAGTGGCACCATGTTTGCCAACCTCCAGTCTTCTGGCACCTCACCTGTGACTATCGATGATACAAATATCTCAGCAAGAGGCCCAGTAAGCACTTCCCTAACTTCCCACAGAGTTCTCGGGTACACCTGATCAGATCCTGGGGATTTATCCACATCCACCACTTCCTCCTCTGTAATATGGACATTTTTCAACATGTCACCATCTATTTCCCTACATTCTATATCTTCCATATCCTCGTTTAGTATCTCCCCATCTCCGGCAGCTCAACACAAAGGCCGCCTTGCTGATCTTCGAAAGGCCCTACTCTCTCCCTAGTTAAACGTTTGTCCTTAATGTATTTGTAAAAACCCTTTGGATTCTCCTTAACCCTATTTGCCAAAGCTATCTCATGTCCCCTTTTTGCCCTCCTGATTTCCCTCTTAAGTATACTCCTACTGCCTTTATACTCTAAAGATTCACTCGATCTATCCTGTCTATACCTGACACACGCTTCCTTCTTTTTCTTAACCACAACCTCAATTTCTCTCGTCATCCAGCTTTCCCTATACCTACCAGCCTTCCCTTTCACCCTGACAGGAATGTACTTTCTCTGGATTCTTGTTATCTCATTTCTGAAGGCTTCCCATTTTCCAGCCGCCCCTTTACCTGCGAACATCTGCCCTCAGTTAGCTTTTGAAAGTTCTTGCCTAATACCGTCAAAATTGGCCTTTCTCCAGTTTAGATCTTCAACTTTTAGATCTGGTCTATCCTTTTCCTTCAGTATTTTAAATCTAATAGAATTATGGTCGCTGGCTCCAAAGTGCTCCCCCACTGACACCTCAGTCACCTGCCCTGCCTTATTTCCCAAGAGTAGGTCAAGTTTTGCACCTTCTCTAGTAGGTACATCCACATACTGAATCAGAACATTTTCTTGTACTTAAATTCCTCTCTATCTAGAGCCTGGTCCTGTCTCAGGAAGAACTATTCTTCCAATCCCAGCTAATGCATTGTACCCACAAAGCTGGTCAATTCATTCCTTTATTAAACCTCACGCCCTCTCAGCAATAATAACTACCCAGCACTTGTGTGGGGTGTGAATGTCACTTGCCACTTGTCGGCCCAAGCCTGAACATTTATCCAGATCTTGTTGCATTTGGACACGGACTGCTTCAGTATCCGAGGAGTCGTGAGTGGTGCTGAACACTGTGCAATCGTCAGCGATCGTTCTCCCTCCTGACCTTCTGACGGAGGGAAGGTCATTGATGAAGCAGCTGAAGGTGGTTGGGCCGAGGACACTACCCTGAGGGACTCCGACAGAGATGTTCTGGAGCTGAGATGTCTGACCTCCAACAACCCCAACCATCTTCCTATGTGTCAGGTATGACTCCAACCAACAAGAGTTTTTTTTCCCAGACTCCCACTGATACCAGTTTAAGCGAGGTCTTCTTGATGCGACGCTCAGTCAACTGATAAGGAGGGCTGTCCCTCTCCCCTCCCCACGGGAGGTCAGCTCTTGCGTCCATGTTTGACCCAAGGCTGTAATGAGGTCAGGAACTGAGTGACCCTGGCAGAACCCAACCTGGGAGTCACTGAGCAGGTGACTGGAGGGTCAGTGCAGACTCGATGGGCCAAATGGCTTCTTTCCGCTCTGTAGGGATTCCATAGACAGATATATTCTTGCTAACCAAGGGGATACAGATAAAGTGAAACAGGAGAAACCTGTTTTCTTTGGCAGAGAGTTCAAACCTAAAGGAAACCAGTTTCGTTTTGTTTACACAGAGTGCAGTGGGCCCCCAGCATTCGCTGCCAGAGTTGATGGTGGAGGCAGAGACCCTGAACTCTTTTCAAAGCGTCCCTGGATCTGTAGCTTAAGAGCTGGAAGCTGAAGGGCTAAGGCCTGCATGTGGGAAGGTGAGGGCAGAAAGGGCATCTCAGGGAGGGTATGGACAGGATGGGTGGCACGGTGGCTCAGCGGTTAGCACTGCTGCCTCACAGCGCCAGGGACATGGATTCAATTCCCACCTCAGGCGACTGTCTGTGTGGAGTTTGCACACTCTCCCAGTGTCTGCGTGGGTTTACTCGGGGTGCTCCGGTTTCTTCCCACAGTCCAAAGATGTGCCTGATGGGAAATTATCCATCACGTTCAGGGATGTGTAGGTTAGGGTGGATTGGCCATGGGAAATTGCCCCATAGTGTTCAAGGATGTGCAGGTTAGGGTGGATTGGCCATGCTAAATTGCCCCATAGTGTTCAGGGATGTGTAGGTTAGGGTGGATTGGCCGTGCTAAATTGCCCCATAGTGTTCAGGGATGTGTAGGTTAGGGTGGATTGGCCGTGCTAAATTACCCCATAGTGTTCAGGGATGTGTAGGTTAGGGTGGATTAGTCTGGGTAAATGTTGGGGAATGGGTCTGGGTGGGATACTCTTCGGTCGGTGTGGATGTGTTGGGCCTGTTTCCACACTGTATGGATTCTATGGCCCCTGTATAATTTCTCAGGGTTTTAAAGATGATCAAGGATGTGCAGAAATGTAGAGTTGAGGTGAAAATCAGGCCAAGATTAAATTCAGCCACGCTCTTGTTAAGTGGGGAGTCGCCCCGAAGGACCCACAGACCCACGTTCGTTCCTTGCTCGGGCATTGATTAGGGAGGATGCGTGTGTGAGTGAGCCCACCCACAGTACAATACTTCTGAAACTGGTGCCGATGTGGAATATACCGAATTTTCCAAAACAGACGCGGCAATTCAGGCTGTCTGTTCGGCACGGTGGCACAGTGGTTAGCACTGCTGCCTCACAGCGCCAGAGACCCGGGTTCAATTCCCGCCTCAGGCAACTGACTGGGTGGAGTTTGCACGTTCTCCCGTGTCTGCATGGGTTTCCTCCGGGTGCTCCGGTTTCCTCCCACAGTCCAAAGATGTGCAGGTCAGGTGAATTGGCCATGCTAAATTGCCCGTAGTGTTAGGTTAGGGGTATGGGTGGGTTGCGCTTCAGCGGGTCGGTGTGGGCTTGTTGGGCCGAAGGGCCTGTTTCCACATTGTAAATAATCTAATCTAATCAATGCTGCTCTTTCCCACTGCCAATGTCCCTTCACCTCCTCCTTTTCCTTCCCCCCCAACCCACATCCCTGCATTCTCCCTTCAGTGCAATTGGTACTATTCCCTTCACCCTCTTCCTGGGTGAACACCTTCTTCCCAAATTCCCAATGGGATTAATGAGGCACTGTCTGAGATCGGTGGCCCCACCCCCATTCCCGGATTCCTGGTCTCCGGGTCAACAAGTAGGAATATTTTCCCGCTATCAGTCTATCCCCACACCCAGCCTCTACGGGCAGAGGGGAGAGCCACAGGTGGTGCAGCCTTCCCGGGAACGGTCGCACTCGGTTTACCAGATGATGTCTGCACCTTCATGGACACCTCTGCGATCCGGTCTGAACCGGAGGGGAAACCGGAATCCTGCCTCACAGGCAGTAGGCCACAAGTGAGGGACATGCTCAGGGACCTGAGGGTCGGAGGTAGGCATCTCCCAGCAGCACTACCCACTTCCAGACTGGGGGAGGGACGCAGTTGAAGCATCCAACAAAAAAAAACCCACGCTCAAGAGGCAGGGAACGCCAGGGTACCAATCCTCAGGGTACAAACAGCTAGGGGAGGGCACACTTATACCTGGCCACCCACAGAACAGTTCCACATGAGAAACCTGCCAGTCCTGCCTACCCCACACAGATTACACTCCAGGTTTTGTTGGATTAATACCAGATATCCTCAGGCAACAGGCAGACACTAATCTACATTAATGACCCCGGGGAAAAAAACACTGACTCTGTACAGTTACACAGTGAGTGACCCTTACTCTGCTGAATAAACCCTGACTCTGTACAGTTACACAGTGAGTGACCCTTACCCTGCTGAATAAACACTGACTTTGTACAGTCACACAGTGAGTGACCCTTACCCTGCTGAATAAACACTTACTCTGTACGGTTACACAGTGAGTGACCTTACCCTGCTGAATAAACACTGACGCTGTACGGTTACACAGCGAGTGACCCTTACCCTGCTGAATAAACACTGACGCTGTACGGTTACACAGCGAGTGACCCTTACCTGCTGAATAAACACTGACTGTATAGTTACACAGTGAGTGACCCTTACCCTGCTGAATAAACACTGACTCTGTACAGTTACACAGTGACTGACCCTTACCCTGCTGAATAAACACAGACTCGGTACAGTTACACAGTGAGTGACCCTTACCCTGCTGAATAAACACAGACTCGGTACAGTTACACAGTGACTGACCCGTCCCTGAATAAACACAGACTCGGTACAGTTACACATTGCCTGACTGGATACACAGGGTTTGCTTTCCCTGGAGCAGGGAGGCCGAGGGGACCACCTGTTAAGGGAATGTGAGGAAGACGTGGTTGGTCCGGACAGCGTTAGATACATGGAAGGCACTGTCAGAGGGTGGAGGAGACAACATTTGGATGAGCACTCAAAACACCAGGGCAAAACAAACTGTGGAGCAAGTGCAAGCAAATGGGGATGACATCGCTTGGTGTTTGTTGGTGAGCACACACTGTGGCCGATCCTTATACTGATTAAACACAAACTCTGTACATACACACAGCGACTGACTCGTAGACTGAATAAACATCGACTCAATAAGGGGGAGAGTTCATACCCCAAATAAATACTAACTGTACGGTTACACAGTGAGTGACCCTTACCCTGCTGAATAAACACTGACTCTGTACGGTTACACAGTGAGTGACCCTTACCCTGCTGAATAAACACTGACTCTGTACGGTTACACAGTGAGTGACCCTTACCCTGCTGAATAAACACTGACTGTACAGTTACACAGTGGCTGACCCTTACCCTGCTGAATAAACACTGACCCTGTACGGTTACACAGTGAGTGACCTTTACCCTGCTGAATAAACCCTGACTCTGTACAGTTACACAGTGAGTGACCCGTACCTGCTGAATAAACACTGACTCTGTACGGTTACACAGTGAGTGACCCTTACCCTGCTGAATAAACACTGACTGTACAGTTACACAGTGGCTGACCCTTACCCTGCTGAATAAACACTGACTCTGTACGGTTACACAGTGACTGACACTTACCCTGCTGAATAAACACTGACTCTGTACAGTGAAACAGTGAGTGACTCAGCACTGACCCTCTGACAGTGCGGCATTCCCTCAGCACTGACCCTCTGACAGTGCGGCACTCCCTCAGCACTGACCCTCCCACAGTGCGGCACTCCCTCAGCACTGACCCTCCAACAATGCGGCACTCCCTCAGCACTGACCCTCCCACAGTGCAACACTCTCTCAGCACTGACCCTCCCACAGTGCGGTACTCCCTCAGCACTGACCCTCCCACAGTGTGGCACTCCCTCAGCACTGACCCTCCCACAGTGTGGCACTCCCTCAGCACTGACCCTCCCACAGGGGAGAGAGAGAGGTGGGGGTGGGGGAGAGAGAGAGAGAGGTGGGGGGGGGGAAGAGAGAGAGAAAAAGAGAGGTGGGGGGTACAGAGAGAGGGGTTGGGGGAGAGAGAGATGGGGGGGAGAGAGAGATGGGGGGAGAGAGAGATGAGGGGAGGGAGAGATGGGGGAGGGAGAGATGGGGGAGGGAGAGAGAGAGATGGGGTGGAGAGAGAGATGGGGGAGGGAGAGAGAGAGAGAGAGATGGGGCGGAGAGAGAGATGGGGGAGAGAGAGAGATGGGGGGAAGAGAGATGGTGGGGAAAGAGAGATGGTGGGGAGAGAGAGATGGGGGAGAGAGAGAGAGATATGGGGGGGAGAGAGAGAGAGATATGGGGGAGAGAGAGAGAGATATGGGGGGGAGAGAGAGAGAGATATGGGGGAGGAGAGAGAGAGATATGGGGGAGAGAGAGAGAGATATATGGGGGGTGAGAGAGAGAGATGGGGGAGAGAGAGAGAGAGAGAGAGATGGGGGAGAGAGAGAGAGAGATGGGGGGGGAGAGAGAGAGAGAGATGGGGGGGGAGAGAGAGAGAGATGGGGGGGGGAGAGAGAGAGAGAGAGATGGGGGAGAGCGCGAGAGAGATGGGGGAGAGCGCGAGAGATATGGGGGAGAGCGCGAGAGATATGGGGGAGAGCGCGAGAGATATGGAGGACAGCGCGAGAGATATGGGGGAGAGCGCGAGAGATATGGGGGAGAGAGCGAGAGATATGGAGGAGAGCGTGAGAGATATGGGGGAGAGCGCGAGAGATATGGGGGAGAGAGCGAGAGATATGGGGGAGAGCGCGAGAGATTGGGGGAGAGAGCGAGAGATATGGGGGAGAGAGCGAGAGATATGGGGGAGAGAGCGAGAGATATGGGGGAGAGAGCGAGAGATATGGGGGAGAGAGAGAGAGAGAGAGAGACCCAGAGAAAGGTTCAGTGTAATCCAAGGGATTTGGGGAAAGATTGTGAGGGAGACAGGGTAAGAGGTAATTGAGGCATACTGTGAGAAACTGGGTGAGGGTGACCTCCCTGCGGGTGTGGTGTTCCATCTCACCAGCAGACCACCATGGGCACTGCCAATCAGCTCATGCCAGGAGACCCACCGGGCTCAGACACAGAACGAGACAGCAAGGGAGGAAGGGGAGCCAAGACAGGGATGGGGAGAAAATGGACATGGAGGGGGAAATAGAGCGATGCGCAGTGGACAGCACTGTAGGATGAGGACAGGTCACCTTCCACTACCCAACTCATCCTCTCATGGCCCTCAGCCAATCAGAGAGGTATGGCTGATACTGCTCCAATATCGTCTCTCCCGGATTTACCCAACAATCCCCTGGTTTCCTCACGCCAGTCCCAGAACCCCTCTCCCCATCCGTGGGTAACTGCATTGCCCATTCCAAACGCAGCTCTCTCTCTCTCTCTCTCCACTCAAACCGTGAGTGAACATGTCCAGCACCAACACATCCTTGGGGGACTTTCTCACTGGCCTGCTACTGATCACAGATCAGCCAGATGACCAGAGAATAGCCAACGTCGTTCCTTAGCAACTGGGGTGATGCAGGAGGTGGAGGACCAGGGAGCCTTACGTCAGTGCCTGGGAGATTATTGAAGATTCTTCGGGATAGGATTTACTTGCAGTTGGAGACCAAGGGAAATTATTAGGACATTAGGCTTTATGCAGGCGAGGAGTTGCCTCACAAACTGGATGGAGTTTTTTGAGGAAGTGACGAAGGTGATTGATGAGGGCAGGGCGGTGGACGTCATCTACATGGAGTTTACTAAAGCACTTGACAAGGTCTCTCACGGTCGGCCGGTCCAGAAGATCCAATCACCGGGGATCCACACGGAGTTTGCAAGCTGGGTACAAAATTGGATTAGGCAAAGGCGAGGTGTTGGAGATCAGAGTCGAGAGTGTGGGGCGCTGGAAAAGCAGGAATCTGATGAAGGGCTTTTGCCCACAACTTCGACTCTCCTACCCCTCGGATGCTGCCTGACCTGGTGTGCTTTTCCAGCACCACTCTCTCGACTGTCAACAGTAACAACTCAGCTTCTCCAATCCACCCTCGTCACTAGAAGGCCCTCATCGCCTGAACCATTTGGGGAAATCTCCACGTGCCTCCTCTAGGATGGGGCCAGACACGATTCTCCCAGCCACAGGCCTAACTCGAGGCTTCTAATGTCCAAAACCACATCACAACCACTGAGCGTTTGAAAGACAGTAGCGGTTATAATAACAGGGAACATGGGATCACAGAGAGTCTGGGAACAGAAATGGTCTGAGCTATATTCCTGTAGATGCTGGAGATCAGACGTTGGGGATGAAGGGTTCAGGGGAGATTTACCAGGATGTTGCCTGGAATGGAGGGATGGTTTTATGAGGAAGGGCTGGGGGACTTGAGGCTGTTTTCATTAGACAGAAAATTGAGAGGTGACTTAATTGGGACATACAAGATAATCAGAGGGTTAGATAGGGTGGTCAGTGAGGGCCTTTTTCCTCAGATGGTGATGGATAGCACGAGGGGACATAGCTTTAAATTGAGGGGTGATAGATATAGGACAGATGTCAGAGGTAGGTTCTTTATCAGAAAGGGACGTGGAACACCCTGTCTGCAAGAGTAGTAGGCTCATCAACTTTAAGGGCATTTAAATGGGCATTGGATGGGTATATGGATGAAAATGGAATAGTGTCAATCAGATGGGCTTCAGCTTGGTTCCACAGGTCAGCATAACATCGAAGACCGAAGGGCCTGTACTGCACTATGATGTTCTATGTTCTAAGAGGAAAATATACTGGAAATGGCCGGCTTCTGAGGAGCATTCCTATACAGAGGGATGTTGGGAAGCAGAGCTCCCTGGATCGGAGTGCGCTCACTCGAAGGGGAGGTTAAGCTTTGATGGTTTTCGCTCCCAGGATAGGAATGTTAAATCCCATGGGGCACAGGTTTAAGGCGAGGGGGGAAAAGAGATGTGCAATTTTTGTTTCAGAGAGTGGGAGGTGCCTGAAAGGTGCAGAGAAGGTGGTAAAAAGCAGCAGTGGAGGCCAAGTTTCAGGGGCATTTAGACCGTGACACAGACAGGCAGCTAGGATCACTTCCGAACATCTACATGGTCAGCACAGAGATGGTGGACTGAAGGGCCCGTTGCTGCACTGTTGCATGTTGACTGTGTCGAATCGTGGAACAGGTTCAAGAGGGCTGAATGGCGTACTCATGGTCCTCACTAGACTTGCCATATAAATATTGTGGCTCCAAGATCAGGTCAGAGGCTGGGAATCCTGCAGGGAGTAACTCCCCTCCTGACTCCCCAAAGCCTGTCCCGCCACCTACACGGCACAAGTCTGGCGTGAGGTGGAACACTCCCCACTTTGCCCTGGATGGGGGCAGCCCCAACAACACTCAAAAAGCTCGACCCCATCCAGGACAAAGCAGCCCCCGCTCGATTGGCACCACATCCACCCCCTCCCTCACCGACGCTCAGTAGCAGCAGTGTGTACCATCCACAAGATGCGCTGCGGGAGTTCACCAAGCTCGCCATCTAGTAGGAAGGCAAGAGATGTATGGGGACACCACCTCCTGCAAGTTCCCCTCCAAGCCCCTCACCATCCTGACTTGGAAACCGTTCCTGCAGCGTCATTGGGTCAGTATCCCAGAATTCCCTCGCTCAGGGGCATTGTGGGTCTGTCTACAGCACATGGACTGCAGCGGCTCAAGGCGGCAGCTCACCCCCACCATCTTAAGTTGGGAGGGGGGGCACGGAGGATGGTGTTCCCACCATGCCCAAACCCCACCAGTGACTAATCATGAAATGGCCTCTGCAAAACTCCCAGCTGGATGCTGTTGCAACAACATCAACCTGCATTTGAATAGCCACAGGCTGCCAAAACACGCTGTGCAACCACCTGGACAAGTCAAAAACAGGAAACCTTCCACGAGCTGCGTAGAAGTTCACATCCGCCACCCCCCCCCACCCCAAACCCCTCTCACACACACAATTCTGTACACCCAAACATTAAGCCCAATTCGACAGAGGTGTATCCCTTCGCCCCACCGTCACGCAACTTTAAATACCTTCAGAAGACCAAACCCTTGCACAGCCTCTTCACACGTAGCGTGCCCCAGGTGAGCTTCCTCCTACCCCTGATCTTTACCTTTACTTGGACAGCAGGGAGAACGAGGAACTCCCTCCTACAGGGTGTGGCTGAGGGGAACAGTACTATAATCCGAGTTGATGGAAATTCTTGGATTGCACATTGTTATGAAATCTGGCTAAGTAAACAATGGTTTCATCACCAAAACTGGTTTAACTCGGTGATCAGTCACTGAACATGACTCTCAAGAGGCTGCCAATGTACTTTTCGAAAAAGAACAACACTTATTTCACAATACGAGATCTGCTGGAAACACCATCTTTCAGATAGACAGATTCAAGATGTTTAACAATTACCAGGCAGGTTCTCAAGAGATACCACCTCGCACCCCCTCCCCCACCCCATTTCCACCTTCAAGACCCTTGCTGCTTTCCAGTGTCTGCACTTCTTAAAACATTAATGTTCAAGATCTTTGCTCAGCTCGTTGAATTGGCAACTGAGGACTGGGGAAACTCATCTCCCCCACACCCTCACTCACCTTCACAATCCCTCAGCCAGCCAGTCGGGGGTGGGGGTTTGAGCAACTTTCCGCAGATGCATGACAGAAACAGCTAACCCAGCTCACTTACTGTTTAACACAGGCTCCTCATGTCCCAGGTTGAACCTAGCTTTCCGCCTATCCCTTTATTCTGCTCAGTAACTGGGGACTTTTCTCTGCCCTCCCGCCGGCTCCCCAACCTCCCTGCAATAATCTAGATTTTAAACCAGGTGAGCTGACTTTCAGAACTCTCTGAGTTTACAAAAATACACAGAAAACCAGATTAGGATTGCAGTGTGGTGTAGTTACACACATTGAAAACTACATATGAAATGCTGACACGCAGAGAGAACATATACACACATTAAGCCCTTTTCAACTGAACACTATATTTGATGGCCATTTACTTGTTTGTTATATACCTGACCAGAGATTTCCACCCCACTACTTCTGCTGCCCACAGACCTGATCTCACTGCAAGCTGTTTCTGGAAGCTTCTATCTTTCTGTGACATCCACTGGGAAAGAGCAACTTTCTTTCCTCCATTTCTGTTCGCCCCCAGGGTTTAACCTGGAAACACAGCGTGGCAAACAAACTACCAAAGCACCCAGCAAAACTCAAACTCAAACTACCAAAGCACCCAGCAAAACGACTGTTCTGTCCTGTCACTGTGCTCACACAACATAAACCTTCGCGGCACGGTGGTTCAGTGCCTCGCAGCGTCAGGGACCTGGGTTCGATTCAGGCCTCGGGCGACTGTGTGGAGTTTGCACATTCTCCCTGTGTCTGTGTGGGTTTCCTCGGGTGCTCCGGTTTCCTCCCACAGTCCAAGGATGTGTAGGTTAGGGTGGATTGGCCATGCTAAATTGCCCCATAGTGTTCAGGGATGTGCAGGTTAGGGTGGATTGGCCGTGCTAAATTTCCCCATAGTGTTAGGTGCATGAGTCAGGGGTAAGTATAGGATAGGGGAATGGGTCTGGATGGGTTACTCTTCGGAGGGTCAGTGTGGACTGGTTGGGCCGAAGGGCCTGTTTCCACACTGTAGGGAATCTAATCTTTTCTAAATCGTGCTCAAAACCGATATGTTGTTCCTCCAAGATGATGTGCCCTGCTTCATTAGCCCTAGCAGTGTTGGCAATGCTGGACAAACACACAGGGGAGAAATGAAAAGGTGGATTCACGAAAGGAGCGGGACGCGAGGGGTTTGGGAGTGCTCATGTGGAGCTGAAACCGAGCACAAAACAGATGTGTGGATCACCCTCACTTTGGATTGAATTGGATTGGGTTGGGATATCTGGTCAGCATGGACGGGTTGGACCGAAGGGTCTGTTTCTGTGCTGTACATCTCTATGACTGCCCCATCAGCTCATTGCAATCCCAATCTCAAGGGTTGACTATGGAACTGAGGCTCACTGAAGATGTTACCTGGTACGGTGACGAAACATCTGAAAATGAACCTTCCAGCTCAGTGAGCAAACCTACATCCAGGTACTGATGAGGCCTACCAGCACGCTGCGGACCACGAAGGCTGCCCACGATCTGCCTGTGCCCCGGTAGTTCACGTTCCTCTCCGGCCCTCACTCGCCCGTCCAACAAAAACCTATCCAAATATTCAATCATGCCTGCCTCTCCCAACATTCCTCCCCACCTCTCACACTCACTCAAGGAAGAGAGTTACAAAGCCACATAACTCTCAGAGAAACAATTCTCCCCATCTTCTGCCATGAAGGGAACCACCTCCCCTCACCCCTCCCCCAAAATGTTAAAAGCCTGCCCCCTCACTCCAGACTGACTCGGAAGCAGAAACATCCTTCCCACATCGACTCTGTTGAAAACTTGCAGCCCCTCAAACAAGCCAGCCCTCACATTTTATCAGTTTGGAAATGGAACCAGTCTGACTCCAGGATGGGATACAGAGCGACTCTAACCTCACACCTTTAATGTATTGTCTGTGCTGAGACGGCACCTTTTTTGAAAAACCCTCAGTTATCTCAGGACCATGATCTGAAACAAGTTCCGGGAATTACATATTAATCACTCAAAACCTGCATCCCCATTCTGTGAGATTAAAGACTTAACAGCAATCCCTGTTTGTTTAATATATCACATCAGTTGTATGACACTTTAATCTTTTATGATAAATTCTGTGCCATACGATCCCGTCCCACCTGACGACGGAGCGTCGCTCTGAAAGCTAGTGCTTCCAATTAAACCTGTTGGACTATAACCTGGTGTTGTGTGATTTGTTAAACTTGGTCCACCCCCGTCCAACACCGACATGTCGAAATCAGTGGAAGCAAGCCCAATCTATCTAACCTTTTCTCAAAAGACAACCCACTCATTCCAGGTATCAATCTCGTCAATCTCTTCTGAACAACCTCCAATACTTTGAAACCCTTCCTGTGAAAAGGAAACCGTACTGCACACATTACATGAGATGCCAATCTCACACTGAACGCTCTGTGCGCGCACACACACACACACACACGCACGCATGGAGGATGCTGGAGAAACTCAGAAAGGTGTCTGGAGAATGGTAAAAGAATGTTAACATTTTAAGCCATGTGGGACTCTGCCTCTGAATTGAAACAGGCTGGGACTCAAAACGCTAGCTTGGTTTTTCTCTCTCCACAGAGGCTGCTGGAATGGCTGAGATTCTCCAGCATGTGAAATCTTTTACATTTCTTATTTTTTATGTTCATTCATAAAGGAACAGCACCCCCATTAAGTTTCTTGACTAAGTGCTGCATACAAATGTTATGTGAACCCTCTACACTTCTCATCACTGTGTAACTGCCTCCTGACCTATAGCCCTTACCAAACATGCCACCTGACTCTCCACATCTCTGCAACCTCCGACCAGCAGCCTCCAGGATCAACATACCCTCCCCTTCAGTATCCCCGATACCCGTCATTTCCCCACTGGGTCAGTCATGTGTTCAGATGCCTGGGCCACACGTCTGAAATTCACTTCCAAAAACTCTTTCTCCCTCTCCACCTATACTCCCCCACCTCCCACTTTAAGACACTGCGTAAATTTACTGATTGGTTTACGACAGACAAAATGCAAATGCGATCAGGTTTTGATTATTCACAAAATACACGACGAGACTGAAAGCAAAGTTCCAAACCCAGATGGCTTTGCATTTGAATAGCGCCTTCTACATTCTCAAGCTATCGTGGGGTGCGTCCTTAGCATTGTGTCTTGTGCAGTCACTTCTGTATTGCAGGAAATTCAGCAGCTAAATTGCACACAGCAAGATCCCGCATTCAGCAACTTGATAATGAATGGGCACTCGGTTATTATATAAAGGTGTTCGCAGAAGGAGAAATATTGACCAGGTCAGTACACCCTGCTCTACAAAACATTGCAGTATGCGGACAACCCTCTCACAGTGCGGCACTCCCTCAGCACTGATCCTCTGACAGTGCAGCACTCCCTCAGGACTGACCCTGTGACAGTGCAGCACTCCCTCAGGACTGATCCTGTGACAGTGCAGCACTCCCTCAGCACTGACCCTCTGACAATGCGGCACTCCCTCAGCACTGACCATCTGACAGTGCGGCACTCCCTCAGCACTGACCCTCTGACAGTGCAGCACTCCCTCAGCACTGACCGTCTGACAGTGCAGCACTCCCTCAGGACTGACCCTGTGACAGTGCAGCACTCCCTCAGGACTGACCCTTAGACAATGCAGTACTCCCTCAGGACTGACCCTCTGACAGTGTGGCACTCCCTCAGCACTGACCCTGTGACAGTGCAGCACTCCCTCAGGACTGGCCCTTAGACAATGCAGTACTCCCTCAGGACTGACCCTCTGACAGTGCGGCACTCCCTCAGCACTGACCCTCTGACAGTGCAGCTCAGGGGTGCCAGTACTGGCTGGAATGCACTGGGCAATTGCCCTGGATCTCTGGGACAGGGTTACCAGTCCAGCGGGAAGCAAGCCCAGACCAAATAGCAACAGACATGAAGGCAGAGCAGAGTTAGTTTCTGAAAAGCCATGATGTCCCTTTCGCCTGACTCTCACGTAGCTGTGTTTGGGATCGATTCAACGGTGCAGCACTCCAACCTACCCCAACAGGAAGCTGCAACAGGTAAACACACACACACACACACACACACACACACACACAACAAAACTCACGACTGTCAGCAGAGAGGCAGAAAAGAGAGATCTATTCTCCAACGACAATCCCCAATCACTGCTCACTCTTAATGACTAACTGATTTGTTCACAGTCATGAAAGGTCATACCTACCCACACAGATACAGCTCCTGACACACACCAGTGTGGGAGTACTCACACCAACCCCTGTGTGCAGTGACACACTCACTCAGCGGCACAA